>NC_141536.1:133299998-133599998 GCF_021556685.1 Rattus norvegicus
GGGTTACATGTGCTGGGACATGCAGGTCCAGGGCAGGGGGTGAGGGAATCCTACTTCTGCTGATCTCAGGATAAGATTTCTGGGGTTTGGAGATGGGGCTGGGGAAGAGTGTCATGGCTTCCATTTCCTCTGTGTAGCTGAGAATGGTCTTGAACTCCCAATCCTTCTGCTTCTACCTCCCACCATCCTCAGTTTATGTAGTGCTGAGGACCAAGCCCTAGGGCTCTTTACAGTCTAGGCAAGCACACTACCAACTGAGTTATATTCCCCCCGGCTTCATGTTTTAAAGAACTAAGAAACCTATTTTATGTCTGTACAGGTATTTTTTTTGTAGCTCTTCCTTTTGTTTCTGAAATTATAGGTCTCCCTCCACCTAAACTGTCAGTGCTTCATGTGTGATAGCAGTAAATATTTATATTTATAAATGCAAATATTTGAAAAATGTGCTCATTTTTACTGGATTTAAAATTTGAGGCTAACAGGTGTCTCTCCAACTTTGAATTTGTTTCTTACCATGTTTTGATATTGTAGCATTTTCACTTAAAAGTTGGTCAACATTGAAGATATTGTTCCCGTTGGATGTGATCCGTCACTTCCTGTGAGCAGTTTCGGGGCTTCCTCTCTGTCATGGATATCCAGAAGTTTGGTGCAGTTGATGGTTTAAATTTATTATGTTCTAAGTGTTCACCTTACCTGTGGCTCACTGGGTTTCTTGAATCTGTAAGTCCACGGCTTTCACTAATTTTAGTTATTTGGTCCCATTCTTCCCTTAAACTTTAATTATATCCCTAATTATATATAGTGTTTCCTGAGGCTTTAAACCCCTTTCTTTTTTTTTTTTTTTTTTTTTTTGGTTCTTTTTTTCGGAGTGGGGGACCGAACCCAGGGCCTTGCGCTTCCTAGGCAAGCGCTTTACCACTGAGCTAAATCCCCAAGCCTTCCTGAGGCTTTAAAGCTGTGCTCGTTTTAATAGAACTTCTTCTCTTTGTTCTTATAACCAGAAAAATCTGTTGATATTTCTTCAAAATCTACCAACGCTTTCTTTTTATTGGAGGTCTTCTTTCTTTTATTTTATCGTAAAATGCCTATAACCCTCCCTCTTTTAAAAGCTTCCAAATATGGGAAATTGGTCCCATGCTGGTCATTACTTCAGCTTTTTATGGTCATACACAGTCTCCCAGACTTTGAATAGCTGTGAGGACCCTTGGTCACAGACCTTCCATTTTGATTGGAGCTTATAGTTATTTTGGGGTGAAGAGCCAGTTTTAAGGCATTGTTCCGCCATTCCAGAAGCGGAACTGCCTTGAAACTGGAGAAGGAAAACAATGGGCACAGTGATAATAGACCTGGATCTGGGGGGGTGGAGTCACGTGGACCGCTGCTGCTCACTGGCTAGCTGGCCGAGCCTCCTCAGCGAGCTCCAGATCAGTCAGAGACCCCAGCGCAAAACCTGTGGATGTCTACTAATATATAATAACTCTGACCTCCATACACATGCATAGACACACACACACACACACACACACACACACACACACACACACACACACACACAGAAATACAGATTTTAAAAAACAAACAAACAAACAAACAAACAGAAAATGGTGTTTTACCCTACATCAAAGGTTTTCCTGCCTCTTGGGTTCCCGGTAGCTATGCAGCCCGGAGCCAGTGTAAACCCCAGCTATGGTAGCTCTCCAGAAAGTCTCCACGTGTACTGGCATCACTCTGTCCAATTACAGAGTAATCTCCATATTTAATTTTTTCCCCATGAGATACCTGTAGCCTTGACAGGTATCTAAGAGGGACATAACTGTCTGCACTTGTGAACGAATGAGGTCTATCAAATCTTTGTTAGATTTTTCTGATTCACTTTTCAGCGTGGAAAACCCACCTGTGACAAAAGTTGTGCATGGCCCAGAGCAGTGTGGGTAACAGCAGCACAGTGCTGCTAATCTTCACAGCTTAAAAAAAATACCATAAGAAACTTTGTTAAATGTGTCACTTAACCATCATTAACAAAATTTAAAAAAAAAATACCAACAGGTAGAACTTTTGTGGATGATTTTGAAGAATGTCAAAGGTTCGAGAGGTGAAGGACACTGTTTTTATGTGTAATTTATGTCAACTATCTTCTTCTGTTTTTATAGGTAGGAATCTGTTTTACCTACAGGGAAAGGGAAGGAACGAAAGGAGTGTAGGAAGACACAGGTTTAGAGTCAGAAGACTCTCAGAGAAATGAAGTCCCTGTGGCTACTGGTCATACCACTGCCTGCCATTCCAAGGCAGCAAGCAATAGGGCAAGAGCCAGCCTGAGAGATACAGGGAACAACTGTCTGGGACATCCTTCAATGGCATTGCCGGGCTTGCAGCCTGACGAGATGGCTAAGAGTGCCGAGGGGCTTGCTGCCAAGGCTAATGACCTGTGTTTGATTCCTAGAACCCGTATTATGGATGAAACAAACTGATTCCCACAACTTGTCCTGTGACATCCACATGCAAGCTACAAAATTCACACACTCAAGCACACATGTACATACAATACATAAATAAGATGTAGTTAATTTTTAAAGGATTGCTGCATTTTAAAACTCATGAATAGACCAATCAGGAGGCTCAGGAGAAGATGAGGTGACTCCAAAAAGGAAGCTTGAGAGGCCTGTGTCAGACCCAGGGGAAAGAGCTGGAAAAGGCCACGGTGGCGACTTAGGTGTTGGACAACAGGGGAAACATGGCCGGTATGACAAAAGCCTTCTCACGGGCAAAAATGCTCATTCCTGTGCTAGCACCTCCCTCACTTGACACCTTTCTTTCCTATCGTTATGTATGTTGAATGACAAGGAGTGGTATAGGATGTCTGAATATGTTTTTATACCAAAGGTCTGGAAGCTCCTCTCCCCGCCATCCTTCGCCCACCACTGCTCCTCTCCCTTCTGTCTCCCCGTCTCTGTCACACGGAGTTATGATAAACTATCAGTGGACATTTTCTGTCCCCTGAGGAGTGTTCACACTCTGGGGCAGGTGAAATCAAGAGCAATACCCAGCCGAGTACCTGCCCAGCTTCATGATCCCCAGCAAGAAACCCAAAAAGGGGTAATCACTTGTCGCAGTTACTTTTCCAGTACTGTGAAGAGACATCATGACTAAGGCAGTTTTTAAAAGGAAACATTTCATTGGGCTCCTCTACGGTTTCAGAGCATTAGAGTCTATGACCGCTAGGCAGGGAGCGTGGCAGCCGGCAGGCATGGTATGGCCCTGGAACAGTAGCTGAGAGCTTACATCTGATCTACAAGCAGGAAGCAGAGAGAGAGAGTGAAATTCTCAGTGACATCCACCCCAACAAGGCCACACCCTCTAATCCTTTCCAAACAGTTCCATCAAACATAAGAGCCCGTGAAGGCCATTCTCATCCAAACCACCATACCCTTTAATGATGTGGTTTTTATTCTTCACTTTGTAGGCCTTCTTCAGCTTCTACAAGAAGAATGTGGATTACGAAACATTTAAAGCATTTAATGACGCATGCCTCGTCTATGATGGCCGACTTGTGATTGATACGACCTTCCACACCAACGACATAGCCATCCGAGCTGCTGGCCCCCTCACTAAATTCTCCAACCGATATTACTCAAACGAGTGGACTCACAGCAATTTCAGTTCCAAAGAAATTGGCTTTCAGCTGGCTGCAGCTATGCTCAGTCTCTTTGACCCAACCCTTGAGCCTGTGACTGAACCACCGGCTGACCTTGACCGCCTCATCCCCATGTACAAGGGAGCCAAGATCCAGGGTATGTAGAAGGCTCCTTTTCTTCTTTTGATGAGGTCAGTGTTCCGAGCAGCCAGTCATGTTTCTCTTAAACATAGCTCTTGGTCTTCAGTGGGCTGTCACAGAGGTGAAGAAGGAGCCCATCACCTTTCTCTGGCATCGACTGTGAACCTGATCATGTCATTATTCTGGACTTTTGCACATTGGGCATTTATTAGGGGCCCCTCCTACCAGTCCCCATGTTGTAGATGCAAAATCATCAGTAACTTGCCTAGAGATCTCAGGGATGGTAGACAGTGCTTTGCCTTGATATCTTATCCTAAGTTTCCATCCTTGTCATAGGTTCAGAGAGGAAGATACCTTTCCGCAATCCTATTCCTTTGCCCTCTCTCTCTAAATATTTATGTCTTTTTTTCTGTGTATGGTTGTGCTGCCGTATGTCTGTGTACCACATGAATGTGAATGCTGGAAGAGGGCATAGGAATATCCTGACGTTGGAGTTGTAGGCAGTTATTAGTCACCATGTGGGTACTGGGAACCAAACCCCAGTCATCTGCAAAGTAGCAAGTGTTCTTTACCATGAGCCATCTCTCCAGCCTCCTTAGCCTGCTCTCTTCATAAATAGGCTCAGCCATTTACAGCTGTGGAACAACCCATCTTCACTCCCTAACCCTTGGTGACCCTAAGAAGATAAGTTCATACGTAAGGCAGGTTTAGTTGCATTATTTTATGCTTACCTTAGTCCTGTATCCCAAACTTTTGTTTATTCACTTTCTTCTGGGTATCTTCTTCTTCTGTGCAATCTTTAGAAACAATTCATTCCTTTTTATTTTTTAGTAGTAATCCTCTCTGTGTGACAGAGGGAACCTGTGTATAGGTTAATGCAACCATGAACTCTTTAAGTTCAAAGACATATTGTGGTTCCTCGTTGCCTTGTTCAGATTTCTCTTTGCAGCTTTAAGCATGTGCACCAGGAATTAAGCTCTCTTTTGGGGCCATCAATCCTGTGTTGACCCTACTATTTGGTTTGGACATATCTTGTAGACTCTGTCATTATGCCACCAGAATGGTGCACATAACTCCTTACAAAATTACATCCTTCAGATACTTGGTAGCTTTTACAACTTGCCTACCTTTGACCACCTGGGAAGTTTCATGGGTTTGAACCTCTTGATCTGCCTGATTTTGTAGAGTTTTCTGAGTCAAGGGAGGAGTGAACCATTTGCACAGGTCACGTTGGACTGCCCACAGGAAGAAGAAGACAGGTTTTATTATGTTGAGAGGAAAAGAGATAGAGAGAAGAGATATTTTTAAACCATGTCTTTAAACATTGTGGACCTTAGAACCAGAAAACCCCACATATTTACAGAATCCAATGTTTGCTTCTGGGGGGGGGGGT
The DNA here is from genome assembly GCF_021556685.1 of Rattus norvegicus. Taxonomy (NCBI): domain Eukaryota; kingdom Metazoa; phylum Chordata; class Mammalia; order Rodentia; family Muridae; genus Rattus; species Rattus norvegicus. Next base: position 133,305,164 of record NC_141536.1, read on the forward strand.
TCATGGGCTAAGTTGCAAAGCATGCATACATTAAGCCCTGAAGGTATCTATGAAACCTGTTCTAGTAAATGGAATATCAAATCAAGGAGAGCAAGTCCCACATTCCACCCCTGTCTTCCTCTTTCTAAGCAGATGCCTGCTCTGCTTCTCCTCTGGGTAGGACCTTAGGAAATGACCTCAGGCAGGTAAGAGAACAGACAGCCTCAAAGAGGAGAGGTTGGTCAGACTCAAGCATATCCACAAAATACTAAGGATTTTATAATAATAGTTTTCTAAAGCATTGAGCAAGAAACTTTGTTCATTAGCCACATAAAATATAGTTAGTTTCTAATATTTTGTTTCTTTGGAGAAACATAGGAAATGGCAAGTCCATGACAATGTCCTGGAGCTTTTGGTCTGGCTTGGGAGATGCAGGAAACCACAGGGCACATCTCTGCTCATCTTGCCCTGGTGGCCATATGATAGGGTATTGATTTGACTAAATAAAGTTCAGCCACCCTAGGGCCTTCCTTGATAATTGGCTGCAGTTTCAGGAGCAGACATTACAGACATGTGTGTTTTGATGAAATATAAACTGCTCTCTGCCGAACCAATAATTCGTTTCTGATTTGGACGCCTGCCATTTCTTCCAGGAGGGATTCTTCCTGGGTCCTATCACTATCTACACATTTCCAAACCCGCCATCCCAACTCCCTTGGATGTACAAAGGTCACAGCCTGATTTTGTAAGTATTGATCTTGCATTTTAGTCTACCTCTGCTCATAAAATTTGTTTCAGTTGGAGGGTAAAATTTTTGACTCAAAGTCTTTGGTTCACACATCGTATGCTGACTATGCATGTCAAGTTTCAGAATGGCCCCCAGGAGCCTTTACTCCTCACACCATCATGTGGTGCACCCCAGAGGGAGCAGAACTGACTGGTGTATTGTACAGATGACAGTGTCAATGTCACAAAGATACTATAACTCTGCCTTGTCTTTTTCAGGATAGTCAGCTGCCATGGGGTAGGGTTTCCCAGGCTACCCTTTGGTGAGATCTGTATAGTAAAGAATTGGGGATGCCTACACTAGCTATATGAGTTACCAGCCTCAGAGTCAGTGCCTTTCAAGCTTCTAGATGCTTCTTGCTCCACCAAAACTCTTGACTGAAAGCCTAAGAGACCTCGAGTTCCCAGCGAAGCTACCCCCAATCTCTAATTCTCAAAAGATCATGAGATAATTAAGTTTATTGCTGCTTTAACTTAGGTTTTCTTAATAGAGTTTAAAAAAGAGTAGTTTTAATTTCATAACAAACTCAAGCAAAAGTTACAATGATTTCCTGGATTCTCTTTGTTCCTCCTCCCTCTGCCCTCACCTCCATCTACACCCCCCACCCAGGTGGCACAGCCATCAGAGCTGGTGGGCCGTCATCAGCACATCATTATCAGCAGACCCCTTAGCTCTCATGAGGATTGGCTCTGGGTGCTGTGCATGCTAGAGCGTCTTCACAGAGCACCATGCAGAACCCTATGCAACACTCCTCTGTGTCCTGTCCTTCATTCTTTCTGCCACACGAAGGGCTAGTAATATTTAAGCTCTATTGTCTCCAAAGTTGTCATTCATATCAGTTGTATCTTCTTGTTGCTGTCACCAGACACCTGACAATAGGGACACCTGACATAGTTTGGGGACGCAGTCCTCATGACAGGGAAGGCAGAACTTGAGGCAGTAGTCACATTACACAGTGAGAAAGCAGAGAGACAGAGATGTTCACGCTCTGTTGCCTTTCTCCTTTGTCTACAGTACAGGACCCCAGCCTATGGAATGCTGCCATCCTCAGTTAACCTAACCTAGAAATGTCCTCACAGCATGCCCAGAGCTTTGCTTCTGTGGTGACCCTAGATTCCGACAAATTGACAATTTACCAATTAATCAACACATTGTATAATTGGAACCACCGCATGTGGCCCTTCAGAATGGCTTATTTCACCTAGTAATATATATGTAAGTTCCTTCCATGTTTTTACATGCCATATAGCCCATGTCCTTAAATCCTGAGGGATATTGCATCATCTAGGTGTACCACAGTTTACCTACTGAGGATCAGTAAGCCTTTGTTAGGTTTTGATATATGATCAAGCTTGATAAACATCTGCCTTTGTTACTCTGGGGCCAGCATATTCTTTGGACCAGGAATGGCCAGCAGGCCCAACTGTTTGCATCCCATCTATGAATTACACAGAAAAGCCATCTGGAAAAATGGGAGGGACTTCTCATTGTCTGGCCAAGTGATTCCCCTTCTCTGGTGTCACTCTTGAATTTTCCTCATTGAGGCAGTGTTGTTGTAAAATTATAAAAAAGAATGCTGTCTTTTATCCCCCACTAGGTCCAGCACGGCAGTGCCCCATGATAACCTGAGAGATATCTCAATCTCAGTCAGCAAAGCCTCTCACCTGCTCTGCTCCATCCCACATCGCACTGCCGAAGGCCTCTCTCTCTGAGCCTGGCAGCAATCTCTCTACCTATCTAGTTCCCAAGGCAGGTTTCCATGCCAGAAGCACACATCCCAACTCTGTGGCGGCCCAGACCAGTCACCCCACACTCCCTTACACTTAAATCTACACACGAAAGAACACACAACACAATAACCTCTGATCCAATTGATAAGATATAATTGCCCACCTAAATATGCAAAGCCCGGTACACACCCATCCCTTAAGAACATTCACAACAACCTGTAAAGGTACAGCATGGAATCTAACATCAGCTTCCCTGTTGTCCCGAGGCTACTCTGCCAGCTCCTCCTCCCTCCTCTTCTTCCCTCAAACTTTTCTCCTGCCCGTATGACAGGCCTTGTTCTATCCTGTACTGGCCCTCACCTGTATTTTACAAATTAAATGGGCAGAAGGTTCTGATGAAGTCACCTGAGTCCTGAGTAGGTGACTAGGCAACCATCCTTGGGGCAGTGGAATTAGCATCAAAATACAGATAACTCCAGGCCAAACCACAAAAAGGCAGAACCTCTCTTCCACTGTCTTCTGAATATTTTTGAGGGTCAATGACATGAGCAACTTAACATGAAGATATTACTCAGATTTTCTTAGAGGGAGGGCTAGCCACGTGACAGGTTCTGGTCCATCTGACATAAGTAGAATACACTAGAAAAATCCTTAAACGCTAAAAGAAAAGGGGGTATTCAAAGTGTCACAAGTCATTGCTCCCCTAGCTCCTCCCCATTCAGGAAGTCGAGTCCCTCTTCCCCTTGCTTCTCATGGACTTTGAATAAGTCACTCCACTTGTCTTTGCTCCTGATCCTCTGAACAGAGCAAATCATTCCTGATCATTTACAGTGTTCAGAGCAAAGCAAATTCTTATAAATCCTGCTTCCTTACAATAGCAAAACTTTCTTATAGGAGAAAAGACATATATGGTAACTTTTCTTACCTCCCATGCTCTGGGGGCTGTTTGGTGTTTTTCTACAGTGTCATACTATCTAGCTCAAGAGTTGGCCTCAAACGTGCACTTTCCCTCGCCAGCCTCCTCCTGAGATGGAGATTGCAGTCAAACACCATTATGCCCTACCTCCACATTCCCTTAGGAGTCCAGTATACAGAGAGCTCATAGGCTGGCTCCTTTTGTCACCACAGATAAGCAACGTGTACCTAATCCACACAAGGGCTAGGAAATGTTGGGCTTGATTTGAGACCAAACCAGAGTCTTCAATGGACACTGTATGATTTGTCATGTGTCTACCAGGGCTCTGCACTCTTTACATTGAGTAAATGCACAAAATGGGGTTTGGATAATGAGAATCTTAATAACGGTGCAACTCAAATAGATTCTTTGGCTGGTGCTACAACAGTATCTGAACAGGACCCCTGGCTTTAATTAACCATTTTGCCAAGTGGGCTTCCTTCTTAATTAGTACAGAAGATCTAAACAGATTTTTTCCCTACTTTATTTTCTAAGGAAAAAAAATGTAGGATGGCTTCCATGGCAATCTTTTGGAGTTGGAATTAATTTATGCAAGATTGTTGCCAAAATGGCCAGGCAGTCACCTAAATACAGCCAGCTGATCAAGGGTGTAGCCCGCCTAAGATGCTCCTCCCCAGGGAAACTGGCCTACTCGTCTTACAATGGACATGGTCCAGACTTAGATTTTTCTAGTTCTCAGTAAGTGGAGGATGGGAAAGTAAGGTGTCACCTCAGTCATCCATGAGTTCTTCCTACCGTAATCCTTCAGGAAGAAGAAAGGACCCCGAGGCACCTCCAGAATGAACTGATTTACAGATTCTGGCCCACATGCCTGGTTGGCTTGCGTGCCACAAAGTAAAGAAATTTGTCACAACAAATTCTGCCTTGGGTACCATGACATTTTAAATCATGTGTTTGTCACGAGACATTGGGGACTTGGTTTCTTGAACACCGAGGCGGATTAATCCAATCCCACGTCTTGCATTTGGTGTGAACTCTGGAGTGATTTTCTGACCCGTGTAATCGGGGGTGGGGGTGGGGGAAAGCAGGGCAGCAAGCGTCAGAAGTAACGTGCAGTACTGTGGGCGCTCGCTCTGGGACTGAGAAGCCAGCTTGTGTGTGAGTTCTCTTTAATATTGATGTGCAGCATCTCCGAGGCACTCCAAGTTTCCAGACTGCTCCACCCCACCCTCAGCTATGCTATGACAGTGCCAAGGCTCATTAAGATTAATACAACGTGCCTTCCATAGCTAAGATCAGTCACCAGCTAAACCTCCTCCCCGTTCCTTTCTCTAGAGTTGGCTGTTTACTGGATAGTCTTTTCAAGCCCTGGTCACTGCGAACATGATGTGTTTACAACGACACTGATGCCACAGAGTTTAGACTATTAAGAATAAATAAATAAATAAATAAATAAATAAATAAATAAATAAAGTAAGCAAGCAATCAAGCAAGCAAATCATGTTGTTAGAAACAATATTAAGGCCACCACCCTCGTGCAGCAGGTTGTCATTGGGCGGTATGTCCCGCTCAGACACTGGCTGGACCCCAGCCAGCAAGCTACCCACTGCTGTGACAACTAACCATTGTCCCAACCTTGAAGTGCTAAGCTCAGGGTGGAGAGCCCACAACAGCCTCCAGAGCACAAAGGAAACCTCAATAACTGAATGCGGGGTAACCAGCAAAGTTCCTTGCAAAGCCACCTTTCCATCGCCCCCATGGATGGCTCACAAAGTTAGTCTCTTTGGTGGCTGCGTACCCTAATCTCAGTCACTCAGCATAAAAAAACACTAAAGGAAGAGGCAGCAGCAGCCAGGACTTGTGGGTTTGCTCTCCCTATTCTCCAGTGAACAGGGAGAAAAGCTAGCACCTAGCATGCATCAGCGATACTGTGGGGGCGGAGTGGGCTGCCTGGGACCCCAAGCAGCTTTCCTAGGAATATCGTTAGCACTGTGCAAGCACTGCTTCACTGAGAAGGCATGACCTCTCACTCAACACTCACTGGCTTGTGGTTCTTCCCAAAACCATCCCTTTCTGCCAAGGGGTCAGGAGGCTAACTCTCAAACTGCTAATGACAAACCCCAAATTGTCTGCATTTTATCTAGGAAAAGCACAGTCTTAGGGTTTCTATTCCTGCACAAAACATCATGACCAAGAAGCAAGTTGGGAAGGAAAGGGTTTATTCAGCTTACACTTCCACATTGCTGTTCATCACCAAAGGAAGTCAGGACTGGAACTCACACAGGGCAGGAACTTGGAGGCAGGAGCTCATGCAGAGGCCATGGAGGAATGCTGTTTATTGGCTTGCTTCTCTGGCTTGCTCACCTTGCTTCCTTATAGAACCCAGGACCATCAGTCCAAGAATGGCACCACCCACAATGGGCTGGCCCCTCCCGCTTTGATCGATAGTTGAGAAAATGCCTAACAGCTAGATGTCATGGAGGCATTTCCTCAAGGGAGGCTCCTTTCTCTGTGATAACTCCAGCTTGTGTCAAGTTGACACACAAAATCAGCCAGTACAACTGACCCCTATGACCTATGGCTGCATGATCTCATTTTAGTTAGGGTTTTACTGCTATGAACAGACACTATGACCAAGGCAAGTCTTATAAAGGACAACATTTAATTGGGGCTGGCTTACAGGTTTAGAGGATCAGTCCATTATCATCAAGGAGGGAGCATGGCAGCATCCAGGCAGGCATGGTGCAGAAGGAGCTGAGTTCTACATCTTCATCTGAAGGCCACTAGCAGAAGCTGCCTGGCTTCCAGGCAGCTGGGATGAGGGTTTTAAAGCCCACGCCCACAGTGACACACCTACTCTAACAAGGCTACACCTCCATGTAGAGCTACTCCCTGGGCCAAGCAATTCAAACCATGACAGGCATATAGTGGAGGTCTCTGTCTGCATACCCATGTGTACTCCAGTTCTGAAATGGTGCTTACTATTCTGGGATGTCCAAGTAAAGTTGATGTCACATGCCCACATGCAAGGTGGAGGGATTTGAAAGTCAAGACTCAAGGCAGTACGCGTGAATGAAGAATTCCCAAGAGCAGGTGGGGCTAGAGAAATTCAGTGGTGAGAGGGAAGAGTAACTGAGTGAGACACCTTGCAGCAAAGCTCTAAAGTCTACCAGCACCTAGGTAAAAATGCTGGCCCTGTGGCACTTCCGAATTATAACCCCAGTGCCAGAGGTTGAGACAAGAGAATCCCAGACAGTTGCTGGCCAGCTAGTCCGAGTGTTCCAGGCCAATGAGAGACACCCCTTCCCCGCCCCCCAAAGAAAGGCCTAGGTGGCTCCTGAAGAATATACACAGTTAACTTTTTTGACTCTACATGCACATACACACATACACATACACACATGCACATACACATATGCACACATACATGCACACACACGTGCACACACACACATGCACATACACATATAAACACACACACATACACACATTTAAATGTTAAAGATGCTAAAAATGTAGAATACTGCTGCTCCTTAATGTCATCCATTTTGAAAAGAGAAAATGTGCTGTGGACAGTTTCTTACCGTGAATGTATTCACGAGGGACTACCAGCCTCCTCCTTGAAACAACACTGCCCAGCTTCCTTCCGATGTCATCATCCCCATCCCCTAAATATCCAGTCTGTTGTATTTGAAGCTGACCTAGAGTCTGCAGATGTGTCTCCTAGTGTGATCCCACAATGCCCACCAGCTGCCTCAGTTTAGCCAAACAGTTAACCTGTGTGGCTTAGTTGTTCTCCTGTTGCTGTGATAAAATGCTCCAAGAGAAGCAATGTAAAGGAAAAGGGGTTTATTTTGCAGCCTCCTTTTAGGATGGATCTTAGCACCTCAATTAACCTAGCCAAGGGGGATGCCCAGAGGCTAACCTAATTCAAACGATCACCCACAAATGTGCCTGGAGGTGTTTCCCCCTAGGTTAGAGGTTCTCAACCTGTGGGTCATGACCCCCAAAAGACCATCAGAAACACAGGAATGTATATTATGATTTATAAAATATCAAAATTACAGTTATGAAGAATCAATGAAACTAAGCTTATGGTTAGGGGTCACCACAAGATGAGGAACTTTATTAAAGGATTTCAGCATAAGGAAGTTTGAAAACCACTGTCCTAGGTAGGTCCAGATCTTAGCGAGTTGACAGTCACACTGACAATCACACCTTGTGTACCTGACTGGACAAAGCCCTCAGGTGGATCCAGGACTAAGCAAACGTTTGGGATTTAGACAAAGGTGACTTTGCTGAAGGTTTCTAAATGCCACATTCAAGTTCAGAGTATACGCTTAACTCTATACACACTCAGAAAAGCATTACTGGTGTTAGATGAACTAAATCCAGAATCTTGAGGCCAAGTAAAAGATGAGCCACCACTAACATAGCCTGTGTTTGTCTACTGAGGTCAATGAGGAATGGAGCTCCACAAGGAGCTGATAGCTGTCAGGGCTGAACTCAAAAATGTAATGGTGACACAGGATTACAGCAGCACCCTTCCTAGCACAGCAACACCCTTCCTTGGCATCGGGTTCATGAGGCAGTCAGTTTTAATCCTTTTGCAAGGGGCAGAATCCACACCTCGAACAACTCACAAACTGAAAGTTCATCTACAGACCATATGAGCTGTATCCCATGGACTTCCTCTTGGGAACTGAGTTATTATCAAAGGCCCGCCCTCCTTCCCAAGCCTCAATACCAGGTTTCACCTTTTTTCTGTGTGTTTAAGTAGTCTCTAAAGCAACCAGAAGTCCTCGAGATCACTTTGACCAGGATGTTGTCAAAATGGCTCTGTGAAATTTGACACTTTAAACCCATCATATTTAGAAAAAGGGACCCAGTTCCTTTACTGGGTAAGACACTGAGCTATAGACAATTGGTGGTCACCCAGCAACTAATTTTAAAGCCTAGAACAATCTGATAACAATTTAACATGTGGTGAGGAACATTTTGTCCTGAAAAAAAATGTTGTTTCTGACACACTGATGACTGTAATTTGCAACAAGATAGAACTCGTCTGTTAGACTTGGAAAAGTAAGTCCCAGAATAGAGTTCCCCAAGTCCAGGGATGTTTTGCAGACTTCCTGATCTAATTCTCATCCTCACCCAGGGCTCAGAAATAGTGACTGGCAACGCGAAAAAGGGGACATACTTCCGACTATACTTCAACAACTATAAGTTGGTAGAGGCCATCACATGCTTTTCAAAGGAGCCTTTCCCAACTTCCAACTATATCCGCTTGTTTGGACAACACGAGCAGGTCCTCAACAACCTGTGTACTCGATTTGATGAGAAACTGATCCCGGATCTCTACAGGTACCTGGGGCCTTGACTTTGACTGTGAGCACCGACATTATGTATGATGTGTGCTGGAGTGCTGTGTGTGTGTGTGTGTGTGTGTGTGTGTGTGTGTGTGTGTGTGTTGTGATGCACCAGAGAGAGAAATTGGAATCACTGAGAGAAGCTGGGGTGACTGAGACAGCCTTGTTACAAAATAACGAATGTTGGACCACTAGCATTGTCTGAAGAGCAAAGGTTCACATGAGGAAGTACATGAATTTAGATGTGTCTGGGCCTGGACCTGGACCTCAGCTCCATGATGTGGATGTCACAAAAGTGTGAGATGAGATGATATTCAAGTCCCTTTCCACCCAGGGCTGCTAAGAGCAGGAGTCTAAACCTAAGAGAAGGGTTGGAAGTCAGGATGTGGAAGAAGCCGGCCCCATTAGGATTTCTTCAACCATGAAACAGGCTGCTTATGGTCCTAACCCTTTCCGTCCTAGCATGTAGATTAGCATCTTACTAAAGATGTGGATAAGACAATTCCTGCCCCCCCTCTTTTAGCTCTTTTACAAGGTCAATTACCCTAGTACCTAAACTGCACAAAGACCTGACAGAGACCCAGAGATGCAGGAATGGTTCAAAATACATAAACTGGTGAACATAATCCACCACATAAATAAACAGAAAGGCAAAAACCACACGATAGTCTCATTAGATGCAGAAAAGGCCTCTGACAAAATCCAACACCCCTTCATGATAAAAGTCTTGGAGAGATCAGGGATACGAGGCCCATACATAAACACACTACAGATAATTTACAAGAAGCTCATAGCCAACATTTAACTAAATGGAGAGAAACCCAAAGCCTTTCCATTTAAATCAGTAAAAAATCAGTAACAAGACAAGGCTGTCTGCTCTCTCCATACCTATTCAATATAGTACTTGAAGTCTTGGATAGAGCTATAAGACAACTGAAGTTTAAGGGGTTACAAGTAGGAAAGGAGGGAGTCAAAATATCTTTATTTGCAGATGAAAAATCATATATATAAATGATCCTAAAAACTCCACCAGGAAACCTCTACAGCTGAGAAACAATTTTAACAATGTAGCTGTATACAAAATTAACACACAAAAGTCAGTAGCCTTCCTTTATACAAATGATAGACATATATAAAATGATAGACATACATAGACACCAGGGGAAGAATACCCTTCACAGTAGACTCCTGTGTGCCTGTGTGTGTGTGTGTGTGTGTGTGTGTGTGTGTGTGTAGATGTATAGATATGTAGATATATGTATATATTTATTCAAGACTCAAGTACACACACATATATATGTACATATGTGGATACCTCTGACCAAGCAAGTGAAAGATTTATAAAAACTTTATATTAAGTTTTGTCACAAATATGCCAAGTTCTATGAAAAGAAAAGTCCCACTGGACTTGGGCAATGCATCAGATCTTAGATGAGTCTGGTGAAAATTGTCATCTTTGATGTTGACCCCAATATTATAGCAAAGTATAAGCCTTAAATTATTTAGGATGGCTTGAGGAAGGCGTACCATTTTACAGTAGAAATCCACTCTGTGGATGCAGCTGCTGTTTAACAAGGTTGGGAGAACGACTTTCTGTACATTAAACAAGATGGTGCCATAGCCAGTACAGAGTCTATAAAACAGGATTTGAGTGTCCTTGATACCCACGGGATGACTGCAGCATCATAACCTTTCTTTCTCCCTAAAAAATTTAAATTACAAAACTCCTCATGCAAGCAAAAAAGGTATGTACGACATTCATGTATGCTTGGAGGGGGAATAATACTGGAAATCCATGTGTCTGCCACGTGTTAAAGAATAATTCCTGACCAGGGGGCACTGAAAGCCCCTCCCTGACCATATGCAGACTATCAGTTGGAAGGCGGCCACCATTTCAAAGTTAGAGTTAGTCATTTGGTTTCCTGTGAATCTTTTCTAAATGGCAACAAATACAGTCTTTGTCATAAGGTCTCTACTCTCGAAATGAGAAAGCAGCTTCAGTATAACAAGCAAATGGACCCAATAAATCATCATATTCCAAAGCAGGCACTGTCTGGACTCAATCCAAGGATTGTGTTTTACCAACTGTTACTTCACATATGCATATATTATATATATATAATGTTTATATAAAATGATTTTCTAAATAATATTATTTGTTATATTAATTGCCTACTTCTGAGTTGAATTTCTGGTTTGCTACAGAAAGCCAATGTTCTGTTAATTCTGTGTCCACACCGACAAACATAGCTGTGGCTCCTTTGTTCTTCCCCACCCCCACAGTGTAGTCTTCCATTGTTTAACTGTGTCGGTACTCATTCACAGATTTCCCTGCTGGTTGATGTCTTGAGTTCTTTGTGCTGTTACAAACAGTTCTGTAGCCATGACGAACATACTTCATGTGTAGGACTTTTCTAAGACTGTCCCAGCCCTGTAACTGTATAGTCCTGGCAACCTTTACTTATTCCCAAAGTAAAGTCATCATGTCTGTCTGTCTATATGTCCTTGCATGAGAGTCTGTGTCTCCATCATACATTGGTTATGTTCAAACTTTAAAATTAGACGAGTCTGGTCTTATAGAAATGTATCCTCTGGCCATTCTTTATCCTTCTCTGATGAATCACACAGCTAAGTGCCTTTTCATTTGTTGTCAGGACACTTATAATAGTACCTTGTGACCATATGGGTTCTCTTCTTTTTCTTAATAATGCCTACGAGTGCTGATATATTCTGGATGCAAACTTGTGTTGGCCACACATTTTGAGTGTTTCATCTACTGCTTTCAAACTGTTCTTTTCTATATAATGGCAATTAATATATGTTCTTAATTCAATATGATCTTTTTACTCTCTCCAAGAATATATTATATATTTTCTTTCTTTACTCTTCAAAAAGTTTTATAATAAACCTATCATGTTCCATGGATTTGATAGGCAGTACATTAAATCCTTGCTTAATTAGGCAAGAATCGATCTTTTTATACTGGTTATAACATTATAGCATAGTATAAGTATCAATTTATTTAGATTATCTTCCGTGGCTTTCAATGAAGTTTTATAATTGTCTTTATAAATGGCTTACCTAGTTTTTGTCTGACATGATCCCCATATATTGTGTAATTTTATTGCTGTCATAAACATAATTTTTATTGGATGAGATGGCTCAGTGAGTAAATTTCTTGTTGTGACAACCTGAGCTCAATCCATGGAAGCTGCATGAAGGTAGGAGAGAATCAATTACATAGAATTGCCCTCTGACCTCCACACATCTACTATGACACACATACCTGCTCATGCATGCTTGCATGCTCTCAAGTTCTCTCCCTCATAATGATACTAATTATTTTAAAAATCACTGTTGTTGATTGTTGCTGGTATAGAGGGATGCTCTAATATTTTATAACTCTGTGTCCTGTAAGCTTGCTAAAGCAATTTTTAAAAATTCACCTATAGTTTTTTATTTTTAGATTTTCCACATAGATAAAACTGAAATAATGTCATTTCTTTTCTTATCCAATCTTTATGGTTTCTATTTGTTTTTCCTGTCCTATTACGCAGGCTAAGGTATGTAGCATAAATTACTGAGGAGGAGTTAGTGCTAACTCGCTTACCTCATTCCTAATCCTACAGGTAATGTTTTAATATTCAATGTGAGACATTTGCCATAGTATTTGTGTCCTTCATTGGGCAAAGAATCCTTTCTAAGCTGTACGTGTGTGTGTGTGTGTGTGTGTGTGTGTGTGTGTGTGTGTGTGTGTGCGCGCGCGCATGCATGCGCCTGCATTCAAGTGTGCACTTAGTGGTGGTTGATCCTTAGGATTTTGTGCATACCAAGAACACTGTCTATTCCATTAGGAAAGTTTCCTAATGCTTTCAAAGATAATCCATCCTTTTTATAAATTCTTTAATCATAGGTTTTTCCCCTTTTCAAATACTTGTAGACTTGATTGATGTGTTGTCTTTGAATCAAATACCCAGGAGGGCTATTAACTAAGTCACACTGTAGAAAAACCTCCTTGCCAGCTTCCATGAGACTAGACAAGTTCACAGGGCTGTTGGTGTTGTGGGTTCTGTTCTGTAAAGTTGGAGTGACATTCTGATTTGGGTGAGGTGGGCTCTCAGTGTCACCTTGATGTGCATTTTTCTGATGGCTACTCTGGTAGAATATTTTGTCACGCTTTCATTAGCCATCTGTGTTTCAGCATTGGAGAAGTATGTTCGTTTCATTAGCATTTATGGATTGAGGTGCCTCATCTTTTGCTGTTTTAGCTCCTGGTATATTCTGGCTTTTAAGAAGATTTTACTCCCATTCTGTGCGTCTCTCCATGCTACATGGTGTCCTTTGCTGTGCAGCCCTTTCAGTTCATGAGGTCCCACTTGTCAGTTGTTGCATCATCTCCTGAGCAACTGGAGTCCTATTCAGAGTCCTTGCCTCTGCCTGTCTCTCTCTTGAGGTGTCTTCCCTGCTTTATTGCATTAAGGCCTTTAGTCCATTTGGAGTTGACTTTCATACAGGGTGAGAGATAGAAACGGACTGTGGGTAGCGTGCTGTTTTTCTTACTACGGCTCTCTAGTATAACCTGAAACCAGATATGAGATACTCTGACATTCTTTTTGTTCAGATTGTTTTGTTTTCCAGAGTCGTTTGTACTTCCACACTGTGGTTCTCTCAGCTCTTGTGGATCATTGGCTGATACAGTCCACTAGGGCAGTGGGGTTCCGAATCCCGGCGACTACATACAATGAATAAACCACACCCAGGACCCACAGTCAGTAGGCAGATCAACTTCACTAAGGGTGATGGAAGCCTTATAAAGTTTTGGGAGACTGAAAGTAGGGACATCCAGGACGGGCAAAGGTCAATGACGGGAGGGGGGGGGCTTAGAGTACTTGGAATGCCTCATTAGCATGGGGAAGCATTTCAGAACTCAAGTGCTGGCTGAACAAGTTTTGTCAGGATAAAGGAAATTGGTACTATAAACTAATTGGGGATGTGTGATGTTACTCAGGTAGAGACGAGTATAAGGGCTTAGAATTCCCAGGACAAGAACAGAGAAGGAGAAAACCCACTAACAAAGGGAGTCTCCCATATTGCCCCAACCCAGAGGCTATCCCGTCATGATGGACTTCGACCTTAATTAGCCCGAGTTTTTTTCACACCATATGAGTTTTAAGATTTTTCTAAAAAATATTCATATGAAGAATGTTCTGAAATGTTGTTGATGATACCACTGAATATGTAGATTGCTCTTGGCTACTTTCACAATATTAGATCTTAAACAATCAATAATGGAGGTCTGTCCATCTTCTACTGTCTTACACAGTTCACTCTTCAGTGTTCAAAAGTTTTCATTGTAGACATCTTTCACTTTCTTGGATGGGTTTATTCTAAGAATTTCGTTGGTTGTTTTTTTAATGTGAGGCCATTGTTAATGGAGTTATTTCCCTGGTTTCATTCAATGGAAAGGCTACTGATTGTGCTTAGTTTATTTCTAAACCTGTCATTTTGCTGAAAGAGTGTATCAGATCTAAGAGAGCTTACTGATGGGGTCTTTTGGGTCTCTTATGTGTAGAACTATATTTACAAATAAAGATGCTTTGACTCTATTTGTTTTCCTTTCACTTCCTTCTCTTGTCTTATGTTCTCTAATCCTTTGAACACTGTGTAATAGTAGAGCGATAGCAGAGGAAGCAGATATCCTTGGTCTTCTTCCCACTTTTGGTGGAAGTGCTTTGAGCTGTGCCCCATTTAGTATAGTGTTGATCATAGACTTGTTGTATGAAGCTTGGTTATGTCGAGTTTATTTTTTCTATTTCTACTTTCTTTATGATGGGATTCTGGAACTTGTCTAAAGCTTTTGTTTCTGAATCTCTTGAGATGGCAATGTGACTTCTGTCCTGAGTCCACTTATTGTATTTATGGATTTATAAATGCTTTCTTTTTTAAAATTTATGAATGTTGAATCATTCCTGCATCTCTGGAGCGAAGGCAACTTGATCATGGTGAGTGATCTTTTGATACTTTGTTGGATTTGGTTAAGATTTCATTGAGAACATTTGCATCTGTGTTCACCAGAGAAATTGGCCTACAATGTTCTGCTGCTGTCATTGAGTCTTTGAAGTAGATTTTGGTGTCAGAGTAATACAGGTCCTATAAGAAAATTTCATAGTGTTTCTGGTTTGTAAATAGTCTTAGAAACCTTGGTGTTGTCTCTTCTTTAAAGATGTAATAGAAACTTAGCAGGGAGTCCATAAAGGCCTAGGCATTTTAGTTGAAAAAATTTGTGTTGCTCTTCCAATCTTGTTGCTTCTTAGAGATGGATTAAAATTGTTTATCTACCTTGATTAAATTCTAGTAGGTCATATGCATTTACAACTTTATCAATTTTTAGGAGTATTTTTCCAATTTAGTAGAATGTAAGTTTGAAGGTGTAGTCTAACGATTTTCTGAATTTCAGTGGCTTTTGTTGTAGTGTGTGAGGAGCAGAGAAAGCCCTGAGTGAAGTCCTGAGTCAGTGTGTGTTGTTGACATGGAGGGACAGCAAAGCCTCCTCCCAGGGGTGAGACTCAGAAGGAAATGGCAAAGCCTTCTTTCCTGGTCTAAGTGTGAATGTCAATAGTGTGTAGAGAAAAAAAAAGCACTACTTTCTCCCCACCCCCATTTATTTATAGACTGAAGACTGCTCCCCTACAGAGCCTGCTCCTACTGAGATTAGCTAAACTTGCCTCCTTGACCCAGATGTATAGTCTAAACCCCACCTCCTTATATAGCTATATGCAGTAGCCCCACTATATAGTAAAAACTCTGAGCTCTGGGTTCCATCAGAGACCCCAGTCTACTCAGCTTATCCTTGTGTTTGTCTTTTCTGATGCCCCCAGGCAGGTCCAAGTCTTTGGAAACCATGGGTAATGGACACCCGCACTAATATCTCCCTCCATTTTCAGCTCCGGTGGTGTTAATTTGGGTCTTCCCTGGTTTCGTTAATTTTGGCTCTGGGCTTGTCAATCTTGTTTCTCTTTTCAGGTCACCAACTTCATTGACTCTTTGTATCTTTGTTGTTTCAGTCCATTCACTTCCGACTTGATCACGCTTCTTTGCAGCTACTGAGTCTTAGGTTTGGCTCCTTCTCAAGGCTTTGTTTTCCCAAGGCCTGAGATACACTGTTACTTATCTGCCATGAGATACATTGTTACTTATCTGCCATCTCTGACTTTCTAACATAGGTACCTGTGGCTGTAAAACGTCCCCATCAGGGTTGCTAGCATTGTATCCCATGGGTTTTGCTTTGGTGTGTTTTCGTTTTTTTTATTCGGTTCTAAAAAAATTTTTAAACTTTCTTCTTGATTTCTTTGATAGCCCCACTCAGCATTCACTAGTGTAGCGCCCAGTCTCTGTGAGTTTGTGTTTACTCTACAGTTTCTCTTCCTGTTCTTTTCAGACTCTATCCCATTGTGCTCAGGTAAAAGATAGGAAATTGTATCTCCTTATATTTTAAAAACTTGTTTTGTTTTCTGGTGCATGAATTATTACAGAAAGAGTTCTGTGAGCTACTGAGAAAAGTATGTATCCTATAGTATTTGGAAGGACTGTCTGTAGAAACGTGTCAGGTTGGAAGAGCAGTAACATCATTTAACTGAGGGGTTGCTCCTTTGATTTATTTTTTGTGGAATTCACCTGTCAGTGAGAGTGGAAAAAAAAAAAAACCAACCCAGGTATTTAAAAAAGCAAATTCATTTTCTTCTTAGCTCATGATAGGACTTCGTCACTGCTGTCAGTCAATGATACTTGAAACATCTGAGTTCCAGGGAATCTTTATTTTGTTTTTGGGGGTTTTTTTTGTTTGTTTGTTTGTTTGTTTGTTTAAAACAAAACCTACTCCTTGGTAAATGAGATACTAGGAATCCTATGTGGGGGCAGGGGGAAGAAGAATGTTTTCACATTTAGCCAGATTCAAAGCCCCAGCTGATTTGTTTCTCCCCGAAACATAGCGCTGGTGAGCTGGGGGCCAGTAGTCAGGGCGCAGCTGTTAGCTGACGATGCTAATAATTATAAAAGTTAATTTGGTTGGTTGGTTAAGAGTGGATGTTCAGGATGGCCAAGTAAGAGTGGACAGCACTTGATAGCAGGCGGTGCCGATTGACATCTGTCAGAAAGAGGCAGGGGGCAGGAAGACGCTGGCCACACGTGTGCAAGCAAGGCCCCGAGGATCCCACCATGCCTTGGCAGGCATGTACACACGCAGCTGCAGCCACGTTCTTCTCAAGTGCCACAAAGTACTGCCAGGTTGCCGTGCTGATTCTTGGCCCAGCACTGTTCTCCCTGCCTCTTGTCAGGCAGGCCGACCTGGCCCTTTCCAAGCAGGGTGAATGGCTCAGCTGATTTTGGCCAAGATCTGATTACCAATTGTTTTCCTGACCTTGGCTGCACCAGCCATGTGTCTCATTCAAAGCCAGCTGTACTTCCTCACCTGTCTACCACACTGAGGACACCTTCCTCCATGCTGGCGGGGCCGATGGTACCCAGTGCTCTGTTTTTCTCCAAGAACAACTCCTTTTCCATCCAGAGAAGCCCTCAGGACCTTTCAAGGACATCATGACCTCATGAGCAGAGACTCACTTGGAACCACAAGGGAATGTGGGGTGACAACTGAGCAACCAGCCAGAGTGACGCCCAGCAGGCAGCTGCCACAGGGCCACCGCAGCTGAGGTTCTGCAGCCCAGGTTGGCTCAGTTCGTCTGCGTTTTCTTCTTTGTCTTTACCTCATGTGCCAGGACAAACTACTGGCACTGTAGAGGAAGAACTAATTCTCTACTCGGGTGTATAAGAACTATTTAACCCACTGAGAGAGAGAGAGAGAGAGAGAGAGAGAGAGAGAGAGAGAGAGAGAGAGAGAGAGAGAACCGATTTACCATGAGGCAAGGGCAAACACTCCTCACTGCTCTGTGCCTTGGGACATGATATTTGATTGTGATTGATTAATTTACCATTTTGGAAAAAATAATATAGACCTTTTTAAAAATAATTTGTTCCTTCTAAATCAGCCACCCATTTTAAAATCACAGAATAAATATGTCACTAAAATCTGTTCTTTCCCAATCTTGTCCTTGAAGCATTTGTATAACTGAGATCTCAAGTGTGTGCATATCATGCACAAATACTCACATATATACACTCACACACACACACACAGGCACACACACACAGAGGCACACATACATACACACAGGCACACACACAGGCAGGCACAGGCATACACACACAGTTTCTGTCATAAGTCCCTTACAGGTTTACAGTAAACAGGACCTTCTTCCTGGCTGGGTCTGCTCCTCCTTGTCAGGTCATGGGAGGGGGCAGGAACCTCAAGGAGAAGGCCAGGTGGAGAAGTTCATAGAGAGAGCAGCTAACTGAGACAGTCTGCTGGGATGTGGCCTGTCGCAGACTTTAACAAGGCATTCGACACATTTTTTTTCTGCTTTCTTAACTGTAGCTCATCTTCTTTTTAGCCTCACTTATGGATGACCGTGCAAAAGAAAGGTCGTGCCTGCTGACTCCCCCACCCCTTATCCTTAATTAGCAGTCTGTAGCATCCTTTGTCCTCTCAGCCTGAATGGGTCTTGCCCCAGCTTCATTGTGGGAGCCCATCAGATACTCGGAGCCTTGATTAAATCACCTCCTTTCACATCTTAACATCTCAGCTCTCAAAGCCGCCCTGACAGCCTCTCCCCCTGTGAGCCACGCAGTCCTCCCTCACGCTTCCCGAACACTCCACAGCCTACTTTTAGTGGGTAAGTGCTGCTGTGCACAATATTCTAAATGGAGCCTGAGCAGGCCCTTTAAAAGGCTGCCATTACCTTTTTGAACTGTCAGACTCCAGAAGTTGTTCCCTTAGGAAAGCCACCTTGTGCAGTCTCTCTCTTTTGGAACTGCAAAGTAGGGTGCAGTCAGCCCACACAGTCCCTAATTATTATTAGCCTTCAGTCAGAGCCATGTGCTCATGACTAGAAGCTGGATAGCGCTTCTCTCTCTCTCTCTCCCTCCCTCCCTCTCTCTCTCTCAATGCCTCATAGCCTTGTGTTATTGTAAAATAGTAACTTGAATACTAAACACCAGTATGCATCTCCCCAGACCTTTCAAAATCTAACTACCCACCCTACTTTCTGGGCTTCTTTCTACAACAACAACAATACGGGAGCCTTCTCCCAGTATGTGATATATTTTTGTCCTTCTGCCATAGTTTGTATGTGGAATGTTCTCTGAAAGGCTAGGACACTGAATGCTCATTCCCTGAGTGGTGATAGTGAAGTGATAGCATTTTTAAAAGTGAGGTCTGTGGCTGGTGAGAAGTCATCATGAGTAAAGGCTCTCAGCTCCCAATGAGCAAGCCCGACAGCCTGAATTCAAACCACAAAACCCTTGGAAAGGCTGTACAGATGGAAGGGTTCCAAGTCCATAAAGTTGTTCACTGGCTTTTACACCTATCCCATATCATGAGCATCCATACCCATGCCTTACCCTCCTCACACGTTGTTGTCGTCGTCATCGTCATCATCATCATCATCATCATCATCATCATCATCATCATCATCATCATCATGATGGAGATGGAGCCTAAAGAGATATCTTCAGGTCATGGGGGTGCTCCCAATGAGCGAGACCAAGGCTCCTTTTCTTCTCTTGCTTCCTGTTCATGAGGTGAACAGTTTTTCTAACCACCTTCCCTTCAGAGCCATTCAGCACCTCCACCAGAGGCCTAAACAGCAGGGGACCCACCCAGCCATGGATTGGAGTCCTGTTGTGTGTCTTCCTGAGGAGTGTAGCAGCTCAATCCAAAGAGGCTACCAACAAACTGAGGAAAGGGAATCTATCCAAGTCCAGCTTGGTGAACCAGTGAGCTCCCTGGAGTTCACTGCCTTGAACATGGTTCACTCCCAGGCAGCTATGTCATTATCAAGTTCATCCCAGCATGGATGATGACTCTCGAAAGCTGAACCCAAGGCCAACTTGTGCTTCTGGTATACGCTAGCAACCCCGAGATCATTTACAGCAGCTTGAGGGCAAGAGGAAGCAGCAAGTGGAAGGTCAGCTGGGGCTCTGGCAGCCATCCCAGTTCTACAAGGAAATGGCAACAGCTTCATTACCCTAACTGTAGATATTGCTGTCGCCGCACTGTTTGGCCTGTTTCATTGCCATGACTGGATGAAGAATGTTCTACCACAGGTCACTGCAATCGCTCTACTTCATGATGGCCCATGGTCATGGCACACCTTGAGGAAATAGTTATATAATCTCTAAAGCCCTGGGTCAGAAGAAACCGTTTCTCCTAAAACTTGATCATCTCAGGTATTTTGCTGAGTGGTGGAGAGCTCACTGACACCCCTCACAAGCTTCCCTATGGCACACTGGCCTTCCCCCCTGACCTATCTGGAAGGGGCCTCTGCTTGTCCACATCTCTCAGATAATGCCACCTCTGTTGCTCAGCCTTGAGAAGCCTCTTCCTCATGATCCGCCACATTCAAAACTCTGCCTCTTGATATTCATTCCCAGTCAATTATTTTCCGTGTCTCTGCCCTCATGGAAAGTTGTTTGGGTTGGGTTTGCTCAGAATCTCTGCCTAGAACATTCATGGCTGGCCATGCCCTGTCTTCTTGATGCAACAGGCAGATCTTACCCACTGGACTTTCTCCCACTATCACGAAGCACACCTTTGAACATTTCTTATTACCAAGATGGTCAGCCTTCGAACTAGAGATGAAGTTTAAGGTGGGGGCTTTTTATTTATAATGTTCCACTTGAAAATTTTGGGGCGTTGTTGTTGTGGTGGTTTTGGGTTTTGAGTGATGTGTTTTGCCCCATCTTTACACTGTGACATTTGTGAGGACTTAGCCTTTCCTGGGGTAAAAGGTGAGGATGTTTGGAGCCATATTGGATTATGGGCAGCACATGTTCTGTAAGATATTATAGCGTGAAGGAAGAACAGACGCCCAATTCAGAATACAAGTGGGAGTCACAGGTCATCACCACCGCAGTGCTGCAGGAAGTCTGAAGCGTTTGTCCCGTTAGTCATAACATCATTTTCCACGTCATTTTAGCATTTATCAGAAAGGCTGCTATAAAGATTTTTCTGAAGTGAGATATAAGAAATACATTAATAATTGGTTTCCTCTTCCTCCTCCTCTTCTTCCTTCTCTTCCTTCCCTTCCTTTTCCTCTTCCTCTTCATCATCCTCTTCTTCCCCTTACCCTTTTTCCCAGCCCTGGGAACCAAACCTGGGTCTGCAACTGTTCTTAACTGTGAGCCATCTCTCCCGACTCAGACATAAAGTTTATTTATTTACTTATATATTTGTTTATGTATTTATTTAAATTGTTGAATGTTCTTTATTTTTGTTCTAGCCTTTGACATATTCAGTATATTATATTCACTGCAATATTTCTGTTAATTCTTTGAAAACTTTATGCACGAATACATGGTACTTTGACCGTAGAGACCTACCACCCCTGCCTGCTAACTCCTGCCTGATCCATCATCAACCCTTTCCAACTTTATGTTCTCTTTCTTCTTTTTCTTTTTTTTAAAAAGAACCTACAGAATAAAGTCTGTGCTTTCCATGTACTCAACAGTTTAGGCCACCCACTGGAGTGTGGGCAATCAACCGTGGGCCACACTCTCAAAACTGACTCTTCTCTGCCAAGAGCCATCAGCTGTCAGTAGCAAGAGCCATCAGCTGTCAGTAGCTCCTTAGCTGGAGTCAGGACCCGAGTGCCTCCCTGCTCCAGGCTGGAATCCTGACCTGCTTGATCATGGGCAGGCAACTGCAGCTGTTCTGAATTCATGATTGCAGAGGTCCTGCCACGTCCAGGGCATGAAAAATCTACACTTTCACTGGTCCCCTTGAACTTCTGGCTCTTAGAATCCTTTCTGCTCCATCTTCTGCGATGGTCCCTGGGCCGTGGAGGGAGGGATATGATATAGATCTGCCATTTATATGGAGAACTCGACAGATACATTCTTTGCCTTTTGACCTGTTGTGAGTTTCTGAGTTAACTGCCATCGACTATACAAAGAAATGCGTCTGGTGAGGTCTGAGGGCTGCCCCCAGCTGTGAGTATAGAGGTAAAGATTTAGAAGGCATTGTCTTACTGTGTCAGTTTAACAGGGTAAAGGCTCACCACTAAGGTCCATGAAGTCCCCAAAAGTGAGTTTTCCAGATTTATAGTACAAGTATGTATTCCCTCCTGTGGGACAGGCCTTAAATTCAATCAGGAGGCAATCCATTACCCCAGAACATCATGCTGTTGTTGACCCCATGGACACATCTTCCTATGCTGGTCATTCCCGTAGCTCACAGGAGTCGCAGCTAGATAAGATTCCTGGTGACTTTTCTCCAGCAATCTGCACAACACACTTCAGTACTAAGCTAACCAACAGGGAGGAAGCCTTCTGGTCTGTACCAGCTTGACTTCTTGTCCTGTGACCAAAGTGTGTAGTGACTTCAGCAATAGCACCTGGCCATCAAGTTCTAGTGGGCAACCTAGAGCAATAGCATTGTTTTGTGGATTCTCAGAGACCAAGCCCTGACCAAGAATTTTAGGGGAGGCACCCCACGCCTAGTACTGGACTTTGTACTTGGCAATACCTGGTTTCTGGGAGACGGCCCTGTATAGAGTAACTTCATTAAACCCTTATATGATATATATCATATCTATACATATGATATATTATATCATATACATTACATACATATTATATATTACATACCATATGTCATATATTATATAATATATAGTAATTATAATATGTATTACATATTGTATTATATAATGTATCATGTGTTATTTATGTTATATAATTATATGTTATGTAATCAGTGAGAGCACAAGGAATTGGCAATTTTATAAATTTATATATGATATAACATTTTATAATTCTATACATTTATATATGATATAAGATACCAT
Source organism: Rattus norvegicus (assembly GCF_021556685.1). Lineage (NCBI taxonomy): Eukaryota > Metazoa > Chordata > Mammalia > Rodentia > Muridae > Rattus > Rattus norvegicus. The sequence goes on from NC_141536.1 coordinate 133,327,903, forward strand.
ATTACTTATGTAACATACAATAGTAGGTTTCCATGTGGCTCTTTCAAACATCTTTCGTGTTTGTTATTCTTTGCCCCACCCCCTCTCCCATCCTGCATTTCTCTCTCTCTCAGCTTAAACCCTTCCTCCCACTACCCTCTTCCCCTCCACATGACGTTTGTTCTACCAGCCCCTGTGTAAGGCTTTTCTTCCCCTTCCCCACCGATGGCTCCTCTCTAGTTTCCCAGATTCAACAAGTGTTCCGAGCTCATGTTTGCCAGGAGGAGAACACCAGGAATAAATGAAAGAAACAAACATTCCATGTAACACGCAAGGTTGTTCATGTCATCAGTGAGAATACAAGGAATTAGCCATCAGATGCGGGAACAGTTAGCATCAGTCTGAAACGGGGCAGAGGGTGCGTGAGCTCAAGTATATTGACAGGGGACTCTTGGCCACTATGTCCCTGGTCTCTTGGTTTAATGTGACTGCCTCTAGATTTCCAAGCAGACACTGTTACGTCTTAAACAGAAGAACTTGCCTGCATTCTCTACTGTAAGAGAAAACCCATGCCCTTTTTATTTAAAAGGAAATCTGTGTGTAAGTCAGACACTGGCGCCTAGGGGAGCTGACTTAGACAGCCCAGGGAGGGCTCTGTATCCCAGAGACGGTGCTGGCACAGGAACTGCGTGTGGGATAAATCACAAAGTGTGAGGCATAACTGACACGCATGGCTGCTAGACTACACATGCCACATTCTTTTTTAAAAATTCAACTTTCCACCAAGATCTATAAAAACAAACGCCTTCTAGCGAGGCTACTGTTTCTCCTTAGGTTTCCCGTGGCTCCCTGCCCACAGCTGCCACCTGTCCTCTGTTGCCACCAAGCTACGCACTTGTGTGCAGGTGCCCCTCGGTGGCTGCAGGCTCTCCACCTGCAAATTCTGCTTACCGAAGATCTAAGATATTTGGGGAGGAATTCCGGATCTCTGCCGAGCATGTGCAAACACCCTCTAAGCAATACTGTATAACAGCCATTTGCACAGCATCTATAGTGTCCTGGGTAAGAAATCTAGAGGCGATCTGGAGTATGCAAAAGGATTGGGTAGGGTGCTGCCCATGGAAGAATAAGATCCCCAGAACCCACGTAAAAGTGGGCAAGGCAGCTGTCTGGAAACCCAGTGCTGAGTAAGTACAGACAGATGGACTCCCGGAGCCTGTTGGCCAGCCAGCCTAGTTAATAGATGGGCCCCAGGTTCAAAAAGAGTCTGTGACTGAGAAACAGAGTGAAAAGTAACTGTGGAAGACATGGTTTCGACTTCTAGCCTCCAGCCACATGGGCACACAGAAGCATGCTCACATGAACATGGGTGCACACACCAGCATAAACACACGCCACGGCCTCACACAGAGAAGAGTGCAGGAGGCTGCATGCAGATACTACGTCAAGTTTAGAATGCACAGTTCGTAAGCATCGGTGAGTGCTAGTATCCTGACAGAACACCAGATTCCCTGTGGATATCAGGAAATAACTGTATATGCTGAGAGATTTTGCCTGATATTTCCATGCAAAAGGAAAATCATTGCTTCTTTTCCCTCACAGTAAAAATTACGAGAGGCTTAAGTCAGAGGTTCAAATTCTGTATTGTTGCTAATTACGTTTGCAAACTTGGACAAGCTGTTAGCCCTCATGAACATCAGTTTCCTCAACTGTACACTAGAGATGTAGTCCATAATAAGTCTCTCCACTGCAATAGAGATCTAATCGATAATAATTTCCCCATCATGCAGACCAGAGGAAAATGGAGACTGAAAAAGTTCTAACATATTAGAAGTACACCAAATATTTACTTATCAAGAATTAAATAACAGGTTGGAGACATAGCTGAGCCATCACCAGGGTGGCTTATCCACCTCTATCACTGTAGGAAACTCTTGAATTTTCTTGCTTTCTTGATTCATGACTGGTGTGGGATGGCCCTCCCCACTTGGGGCAGTACCACCTCTGGACAGGTAGCAGGCCAGGCAAGCCATGTAAGCAGTAAGGAGCCCTATAAAGTACCAAAGCCTTCAGGGTTTAACTGACTTGCAGGCTTAGGCTTCCCAGAGTATGGGTAAAGTTGTTACTTTTGTGAGTCCTTTCATGACTAGGAACAAACTTGCCAATCCCCTAAGAATCTGTCCTCACCACCATTATACCTCCATGGTCTCTTCAGTTTCTGCCTCTAGGTTCCTGCCTTGAGTTCCCACTCTGACTTCTCTTCCTGACTATATGCTGTAAGTCAATAGTTCTCAATCTTCCTAATGCTGCGACCATTTAATACAGTTCCTCATGTTTCGGTGACCCCCCCAACCTGAAATTTATTTTTGTTGCTATTACATAACTGTAAATATGCTACTGTTATGAACCATGATGTAAGTATTTTTGGAACTAGAGGTTTGCCATAAAGGTCTTGGCCCACAGGACGACCACCACTGCTATAGGGTGAAATAAACCTCTTCCTCCCAGAGAGAGGGGTTGGGAGAGAGAGCTGCTCTACCAGGGGGCCTGTGTTTAATACCCAGCACCCGCATGCTTGCCCACAATCATCCATAACTCCAGTTCCAGGGATGTGGTGCAGAAATTATATGCAAGGAACACACACACACACACACACACACACACACACACACACATTTTAGGAGAATTAAGTGAGAAATCCAGTACTCAGTTTAGCACGATAGGTCATGAACCAAGTTGGAAATACATACCCAGGGCAATTCATAGACAGAGATGGGTCAAACGTTTCTCCCTGGTTCTGAATACCATGTACAATTTGAATTTGTAAATTGTTTGAATTACAAAGTATTCCAAGAATCTAGTATTTAGTATCTAACCTATCCTGTAGCTGTAAAAGTTGCTTTGGAAAATGGTTTCATACACTGTCAATAATGACAAATACTTCAGAGTTACATTTTCTCATGTAATAGCTAATTGTTGCCTAAATTTTCCCCATAGTTATGTCTGGGAGTGTAGCAGAGTGATGAGTGCTTATCCACTATTCAGAAGGCCCAGGGTTCCGCCCCAAGTATTAAAACAGCTGAAATTCAGCTTGAGGGCTGGAAAGATGGCTCAGTGGTTAAAAGCACATACTGCTCTCACAGAGAACCCAAGCTTGCTTTCCGGCACCCGTATCAGGCTTTCGCAATTGACTTTAACCCCAGCTCCAGAGGATCTGATGCCCTCTTCTGGCTTCCACCGATACCTGCATTCATGTGCACCTACACATTAAAGAAAATTCGTCCTCTTGGGCATACTTGACTAGTACCATAGCTACATGGTACTAGTACCTGGAGCACGTCAGAGGTACAGGAGAGAAGAGTTCTGCCCCTGTGGGAAGTTCTGTAGTGTAAAACAGCTACGTATCAACAACTTCCATAGAGTCTGTAGTAGGTGGTGTTAGACATAGCATACAAGGAAACATGGTTTCCCACGGCGCCAGTTCCCAGCCCCGGCCACCTCGTACTCCTCACACTGCTGTTCCTAAGAGATGGGTGCTCAGGGGAGACCCAGTGGCTAAATAGAATAAGCCATTTCTCTCTGTACCTTCTTTTGTGAGGACATTCAGAAAACTGGTTCTCTTCAGATCATGATCCCCCCCAAAAAATGACAGTTGGGAGGGAAGATGGAGTCAGGGGAAGGCTTTCTGGGGGTCCAGTCACTCTGCAGGTGATACAGAGGACACTTGGCCTTGTGGTAAGGCATTCTGTCTCGTCTCAGGCTGTTTTGCTTCTCAAGCCTAAGCAGCTGCCACTTGCTCATCAGGCGGGAGCTCAGTGTCCTAGCCTCCTGTCAGATGGAATCCATGAGGCGGACTTCCGGAGAGCCGCGCTCTGCTCCACACGACTCCCGTCCATCTGAGCGTCTCTTCATGTTTTCACCTCAGACTTGTGTCATGGGGGTCAAAGTCCCGTATAGATTTTCCTTCTTCTGTCTTACCATATACCCAGCAGTCAGCATGTGATTGACAGCCATTATTTACGGAGCTTAAAATCATAGCTGAAGAAACAACAGTTACCCACAATGCCACCAGACTGCTGCCTCTTCCCCAAACTCCAAAAAACAACTCAGACTATTATGATTGCTATTGCTCGAATAAATACATTTCAGAAGTTCTATTCTCAGCCTGCTGAGCCGTGAGACGTAGCGTCTCGGGCTTCCTGAATTTTTTATTGCAAACTAACAGTTACGAAAGACGCTTTGAAGCCACTGGGCAGCAGGGAGGGTCACATGTACGGCAATCCCAGTCCTGTCCTCCTGGGCCTGGATCTTCTTAGGCTTCTTTCTGAGGGGTATTTTGTACACGTTTGTTTAATTTTTAACATTTTTCATCCCCAAAGCAATCTACATACTTTTTATAAGAAAAATATTTTCAAAGCCAAGTAGGATATAGAACCCACATGTTATAGGATATAGAACCCATACTCAACATAGAGCCCTTGATTGCACTACCCAGATTTCAGATCCCCAAGATCCTGGAACAAGGTCCCGGACTGCCGAGCTACCTCTGGTAGAGTGTGCATTAGCCGGGGATCCTGGTTATAGCCTATTGTATCCATCTTATAGACGAGAGTGGCCAGGCTCGAGGATGGTCACTGCCAAGTCAGTGGCATTGAGAGCCCCGAACCAGAGTCCCCCAGCTCTGTCTGCTTCCCCCTCTGCAGTACCAGAGCAGTGCATTTTACAACTGTGCAGATGACCAACCTTAGAGGCAGGAGTTGTTTTGTGCGATTTTTCTTTTCATTTGCCTGTTATAAAAAGACTAACGATGTTTATTCCTGAGACATGAAAATAATTTTGTTTCCCTGACAAAGCCCACCTCAGGAGATTCCTAGATTCATGCATGAGCGAAGAAAATGCCAGAATGTCTATCTGTAATTTTATGTTAAAATAGGAAAGTAGGAGAGTTTTGTTGTCCCTGTGAGGCCTGCATTCTGGCATTGCCTTAGCCAGATGAAAGACAGATGTGTCTCTAGAGATCCCCACACCCAGAGTTCCCAGAGGATGCTTTCCCTCAGAGAAGTCAGCATCAATAGGTAAAACTAGAGCCTTCTGCAGCTTGTATGAGTCTGGACCTATGGCCTTGCATAAGTGAGTCCTTACCAACTAACCTCGATAAAATGGACAAGAGCACTTAAAAGACCCTCCGAAGAAACTGCAGATTGGAAATCCTGGTAAGACATGCACACCGGAGGAGGGCAATGGCGGAGTGAGCGTGTCTCCCACTCCTCAGACAAGCCCCTCCTCAGCCGCATTGCGGGGAAGTGCTTTGTGTGCCAGTGAAGATCCAGCTGCAGAGACAGAGTCCACAGTGCCCAGATTACACAGTAGTGGATGGAGGAGCAGTTTCAGTGTCTGACTTCCAAGAAACTTTCAGAAAATGGCTCAGCAGATGGGGCCAGTCACTATCCGAGTAAGGAATTTGTGGAACTAGAACAGCGTAGTGAATATCCCAGCTCCTGGCTTCCCCTCTCTACCATGATCTATATCAGCAGCACGATCACCCCAAGACCTGCCTGGTACCCCGTGGGTGTCAGTCACAGCTCACCACCACAATAGTTCTTGCCAACAGAACAGGCAGGGTCCCCACCTCATGGTATCATCTCCCTATGCCAAGTCTCACATCGGACTCTCTCTCTCTGGAAACAACTCCATCTCAGGTAGCAGCACTCTGCCTGAGATTTAGCTTAATCATGCTCCAGAGAGTCTCTGCTACTGCTGTCGAATTTCCTTAAGCAAACCTAACCAGAAGTCAGCCGCCTCCCGGAAAGTATCAGAAATAGCATTTGGAATTAAGATTTATCTCTGCTGTTGAGAAGGATAAGTTTTGGCCTGGATATTCAAGTCCAGCAACCTTTCATCAGGATTCTAGAGCAGATGTTGTGGAATTCAGTATTCTTTATTTTAAAAAAAGAGACCAAATATACTCACTTGTTTGAAGGAACTGAAAGCCTGGACTGAACTTAGCAGCATGCTTTAATAGAACATACAACAGGGCAAGCACAGGGATGTACAGAGGTGTTCAAATAAGGTGAACACTGTGATTGCTCCAGCTCGCTGCCTTGGGAGGGTTTCCAGGCCACAGCAAAAGTGGATGGAGTCCAGAAGATTCTAAGTGGAGGAGATTCATTCCACTGAGAGTCTGGAGAACACAAGGCAGGTCAGTTCCTCAGGACAGAGTATAGAGGGGGGAGCATCACAGAGAGAGGGGGATTAGAGATAATCAGAGGAACCCTCTGCAGTGATCAGCAAGGTTCTTAACCAAGCATATGAGTGATTCAACTCTCCAGAGCCCTGAAAAAGGTTAGAGGTCACAGTGCCTGGTCCACTCAGGATGCAAGTGGTACATCCTGCTAGATCATAGGGTTGACAGACAAAGAATGGGTTAGTCCTAGAGGAAACACCACTCCAGTCCCTTCTAACACGTCTCAAAAAGCCAATTTAAATGTGTCAAACTGTTTCCAAGTGACTTAGCTACACTCACAAAACAAACTCAAGAATGTTTATCTGGTACTGAAAATTACAACACCCAACAAAGTCAGACTCGCAGTTTCCAGCCATCCAGTTGCAAAAATTTCTAAACATGCAGAGAAACATGAAAATACAACCCACCGTGAGGAGAAAAATCTGTCAATCAAAGCCAACCGAGAACTGACGCAGAAGTTGGAATTAACACACAGTCATAGCAACACAGCCATTTTAACTTCATCCTGCATGATCAGAGTCCTAAGCACAGATACATGTGCACAAGATGACACAGGCTTCTAGAGATGAAACCTGAAATATCTAAGACAAAAAAATGTACCACATGGTGTTTGTGGCAGCTTAGACCTTGCCAATCAGTGAATTGGAAGACGTCAGCGTTAAAAATGCCTCAAATGAAACACAGAGAAGAAAAAGAAGCTAAATCAAGAATCACAATGGAGTATGGGACAGCTTCAAGAGGACTGAAGAAATGAAACAATGTTTTTAAATCTGATGGAACTGTACCAGGTGTGTCCAATCCTTCCACATAGTGACATAACATTGTCATCAATTAAAATCACACACACACACACACACACACACACACACACACAATTTTAAGCTTAAGGTCTTGAGTTGGACCACATTCATAACTGTCTTGGAGTGCAGGCAGTGTACAGCTTGTCGGTCAGACATGCCTGCAGCAGCTACTCCCACAAATCTATGCTCAATGAGTCTCAAGAAAAACACGAAGAAAATTACACCAAGGCATATCATTATCAAAGAGCTGAGAGCCAGCGAGAAAAAGCAAGAGGAGAAAATAGGCAAATTATTTACAGAGATGTAAATGTATGGATGACAAAGGAAACATCAGAAAAATGAAAGCTGGGGACAGTGGAGAGACAGCTTCAAAGCTTGGACTTCTTTCAAAATGTAAAGCAGTTTTACTACTTATTATATAACATCTCCAGACGCTAGTACATGGCAAAAGTCTCCAAGATGACAAACCCCCCACCCTGTCTACACCCAGCAACATCTCATGAGGCACTCTATCCGCTAACCTGTTTAATTCTCTGTTGGTTACTTTCCTCTACCTGGAAACACCACTTACAGCCCCATGCCAGACACTCACTCGTGTCTCACCACACCAAATTAATGTGTTGAGCCCCTAACTGAAGTGACTATCTAGGGTCTTTAGGAGGTAAGGGTCTTTACCACAGGAAGACACAGCTAGGAGACAGCTTTCTACAAGCCATCAAGTTGGTTGTCTAAGGAAAGTGTGGAAAAAGACGCCTTGATTTTGAACCTTTAAAATAGGTTTCTGGTTTTTACACCGTTTAGACTCCAGTGCTGTATTTATGTTGTGGTTGTGTAGTGTTGTGAACCCAAGCCGACTTGAATAGATTCACACCCAACCCTGGCGGGCCATCCTTGTCTCCTCACACCACAATAAGGCTACCGCACAGGCAGGCAGAAAGGGCACTGGGCTGTCGGAGGCTCATTGTAACCCTAGAAAGCCCCATTCAGCAACCGTGGAAGTTGCCTCCCCCCCCCTGATTTTTAAGGTTTACCAGCCTCAGCTCCCTTAGCAGGTCTTGACCGTCACCTGGGTTCACCCAGTGGTGGTGCCGTATAATAGGGAGAGAGCTCACAAGGGCTCCTTTAGACATCTCCTGTCTGGTCTCAAAATCTGATTTCCTTTATCTGTGAAAGAAGCCTTAGGCCCCCTCCCTGGGTGGCCGTGAAGTCTGTGTGCCTCGCCAGGCAGGAGATTTTTCAGCTCAGAGTCACTCTCAGGGAGCTGTCATCCTGCCGCGCTGCCGCCCCAGCAGCCCAGAGATCACACAGCTACAGGATCTTCTAGTCCACACACGTGGCTGCCTACATGAGGCCGGACTGTCTTCCTGACACACGCCCAGGGTAACTTCGTGAAGTGACAGATGGCGAAACCCCAGCGTGGCCCAAACCACTTTCCTTTCCTTCTTAAAAACAAGTCTTGTCACCCTCGCAGCAAACCCCTGAGATGCATTTTGTGGCTTATTATTCACTCCACCTGGTAATTTGGGGAGACGAGAGCACCAAATGCCACCAACGATGCCCCTGTAGCTGCTAATAGGAGCCACTGTTTGGAGCCCACGGTACCCTCTTGGCCCCAGCAGCTCTGACAGCTGCCAGAACATCGTCTGCCAGGCCAGGATACGTGCCGAAGACTCCAAGGGCAGAATAGAGCCGCGCGCACTCACTCCTCATCCCAGAGGTGTTCCGCATTAATAATCTATAGTTCAATCATTAGGAGCAAATCCAAGTGAAATAGGAAAATACACCCCATGCTGGAGGCCAGGAGGCTGCTGGGAGAAGGCTTCTCCACCTCTTGGCAGCCTTAATGATTAGTTCCCAGCCCCTAGAAGCCCAGCTGACAAACGGTGTCTGCAAGCTGGAGCCTTCCTGCATGTGATAATTGAACAATGCTCAAACTCCTCCAAGATATTAACACAGACTCACTGCCTGCGGTGAGCCGTCTGGGTTGCAGGCCCCTCACCCAGTCCCTCTCCAGGGCACCCTGAAGTACATCCTTTCCCTAGTCCTTGCCTCCAAGACAGATCAGTAAGTGGATCCTCCACAGAGGCATCAGGGCTGCTGGGTTCCTCCTGGCAAGGATTTAATATCTGAACCAATGGGATTTCTTTCCAATTATGCACTGACTGAAGTGTTCACCCAGGCCTTTATTGTAACCGCTCATCATTCTATGGGAGCGGAATCTAATGTAGAGGGGCATTTTTAATTTCAGGGTTGCTTCACTTTTAATAATTAGATATTTCAAGATAGCCATCCCTGGTTTTCATGGTCATACACGTTCTTAGTTCAGATTCTCTGTAAGTGGCAGGAGCCCAGCTCCAGCAGACAGACACCCCAGAGAGGAGACTTCATTTGGAACTAAAGCCAGGAAGAACGAGAGTAGCACCGGAACCAGGGCGTCCTGGAGCCTGGCTTTATTAGAGACAGCATTGGCACTCTCAGTACATGTCCTGTCTTCCTCCTCTGGCTCTGGTCCCATGCATAACTTGATGTCACGAGACAAAGGAGACCTTTCCTTCCAACAGCCACTTTGAAAGGCTCCCAAGAGAGAACTCAGGTTGGTCGGGTGCCTGTGATGTTCCCATCTGCTTAGACTGTCAGCATGGCTACATGTCATCACTGAAGCCAGAGATGAGGGACCTGAAAGGTAGCGGGGTGTAGAGCAGACAGAAATCTCTCCCTGCATATCCTCAATGGCAAAGCTCATCGTTAAGCCCTTCAGCCTCCTACCTACCCAGTTTGTGACTCCCACACTTCCCGACAGGATGAAATCCATGTCACATAGACTCTGGATCCCATCGAGGCTGCCTGAAGAACTGCAGAGATGCTGGAACCGGATTCCCTGTGGCTAGGAAGGAGCCGGAGAAGATGGGTTTCCTTCCTCTGTCTTCCTTAGACTGTCCCAGGACCCAGCCTCTCCGTGTGCTCCTAGAGACAGCCTGCTGTGTGATACAGTTGCTAGCACTTAAAGCACAAGCCTGACTTTCTGCTGTTTCCACATCTTTCCCTCTAACTCTGGACACCTGGAATTGCACATCTGAAATAAAACATCAACATCTAATCCTTGCCTCTGGCTCTGTTTTGTGGGAAGAGCAGGAAACCCATTAGGATAAAAGGCTGAAAACCACTGACCTAAGTTTGTAGATTTATCTGAGATCCTTGCACCTATGACGCCTTTGGAAGTAAAGGTTCTAGGCTGACCAAGGGGATTTTCTAATAAATTTCTGCCTCATAGTTAAGAGTTAATTAATTTTAGCTAAAGCCTTGATGAAAGACTTATTTAGGATCATATTGAGACGTACTTTAGGGTCCTGGAGATGTGACTCAGTCAGAGTTCTTTCCCATTAATAAGTAAGCCGTAGCTGTCTCTTCTTCCACTGTCTCAACACCAGTACCCACGAATTCCTTAGGGGTCGCAAAACACTGTGATGATATTAGTTATCACCCTGACAGGATGTGGAGTCACCCAGGGCTCAGTACCCAGCACTGCACACGGCTGGTCATGACATATACACCTCCCATCCTTGCAATTGGAGGCGGGAGAATCAGAAGCTCAGGGTCATCCTAGGCGACAGAGTGAGCTCAAGGCCAGCCTGGGTGATGTGAGACTCGGTCTCCGAAGGAAAGAGAGAGAGAGAGAGAGAGAGAGAGAGAGAGAGAGAGAGAGAGAGAGAGAGAGAAGAAGAAGAAGAAGAAGAAGAAGAAGAAGAAGAAGAAGAAGAAGAAGAAGAAGAAGAAGAAGAAGAAGGAGGAGGAGGAGGAGGAGGAGGAGGAGGAGGAGGAAGAGGAGGAGGAGGAGGAGGAGGGAGGGAGAGGAGAGGAGAGGAGGGGAGGGGAGGAGAAAGAGAGGAAGAGAAGAGAAGAGAAAAGAGGGATAAGAATGAAAAAGAGAAGGTGAAATAAATCCTTTAGGGACTTCTGATTATATATAGGAGATCTGACATATATACATGTATTTCCTCTCTGTCTTGGAACCTCTGCCTTTCAAAATGATAGAAAATGTATAAACCTTCTCATAAAGACTCAGGTCTCGGGGGGGGAGGGGGTGATGGTGGTAAGCCAGAGATAGCAGTGTGCTCAGGGACGTACCTTAGCCAAACAGGAAACTGTAGTGCCAGTAGGAGGGACCCTGGGAACAAGGATCATGGAGGGTCAGGACAGAGAACAAATTCAGAATCTCTTCTCATCTGTATCAACCAAGCCAGTGCTCCTACCCTTCTATTCCTTGTAAAAGATTGGCGATTTTCCCCTGGAATTTTCTGAGCAAGGAATTCAGATGTGGGCAGGACAGACAGCAGAGGAAACACGGGAGCTGTGGAGCTAGGAAGAGAATGAACGCTGTGGGAATCCACCTGCTGACCTGCCCCGAACGGCAGCAGCTGAGAGCAGAAGGGAAAGCACAAGATGTCACAGAAAGCACAAGGCGTTCTACCTGGCTGGTAGGAACCCCAAAAAGAAAATAAACTTAACACGTCTGTTAAGAGCATGGTAGAAGGAAATTTCAGGACTGGAAATCATTCCATTTCAATCCAGATTGAAATATCTGCCAAGGTTCCGTGCAGTAAATGACTGCAGCCCAAGACTCAATCATGAAGTTCACAACTAAAGGGTTCTGGTGAGTAAGGCTGGTCACCCAGGAAAGAACCAGAATCAAAAGAGACCAAGAGCTTAGGAGACAGTGGAGAATATTATAGATAATAAATTAATTATCCCAAACAAAAATTCTAAGGCCATCCATCCAGTGACAATGGAAGACATAAGTGTGTCATTGTGTACGGACAGAAGGAACCAAAATGTGACTAGATGACAGTCACTCCATCACCATGGCAAAGCATGATGGGAACAACATAAGGAAGGCTCACGGTCTGAGGGGCCAGCAGATCAGGGCAGAGGAGGCATGGCATCTATGGTCAAGAGGCAGAGACAGATGGATGTTAGTACTCAGCTCCTTTTCCTTGTTACTCCAGACAGAGGCTCCAACCCATGGAATGGTGCCACTCAGTCCAATCTAGAGCCTCCTTCACAGACAAGCCCTGGTGCTTGTCCCCTGGGTGACTCCAGGTCCTGTCAGGTTGATCATCAGTATCATCACAGAGTTGTGCAACCCCTAAGGAATTTGTGGATGCTGGTGTCGAGCATCCGTGGCTGCCAGCATGGAAGAAGGTAGCCATTACTTACTTATTAATGGGAAACACACCCCCTTGCAACAGACAAGCTAAATGGGCCTAAGTCTGCGCAGGACTGTTAACCCACCACCTAGTGACAGGAAGCAAGAAGTTAACTAGTGCGACAGAATTGCAGTATCAACTCAGAGTGTGGAAACTACAGGCTACACAGCCTGATTACGTCAACATAGAAACGATGCAAGAAATAAACAGAGAATGTAGAGGAAAACCTACAGATCAATATTTTTTAAGTTTATTTTTTAGATTACTACTTTGCATGTAAGAATGTTTTGCCTGCATGTGTACACACACACACACACACACACACACACACACACACACACACACACACACACCGTTGCCTGTGGCAGTCAGAAGAGAACACCAGATCCCCCTGGGACTGGAAGTAAGGTGGTTTTGCTTTGCCATGTGAGTCCTGGAAATTGAACCAGGGTCCTCTACAAGAACAACAAGTGTTCTTAACCAGTGAGCCACCCAGCCCCTAAAATACACTTTTTAAAATAAAGCATATTGGACATTAATTCAAATAATGTATGAAAATTGCATGCCATTTATGAGAGTATTGAAGCTTCAACACAGGGAAGTTTATGATAAGTTATTTTTCTTGGGCTTGGTACCATGTGTCTTAAATCCCGGCACTTGGGTCAGAGGCAAGTAGATCAATGGGTTTGAGGCCAGCCTAGTCTACATAGAGTGTTCTCAACCAGCCAGGGGTATGTAGCAAGACTTCGTCTCAGGAAAAACAGTAACAACAGAAGTTATATATTATTTTTAATATTTTTATTTTTGAAAAGTTATTAAGGTGTGTACACTTTCACATATATGTGTGCACACATTCATCTTTCTGTCTATAGCCCCCATCTCATGAGGCAGAGCCAAGACACTATGAACACAGTCAATGGCTGTTGCTCTTTGCACGGGAGTCTAGTGGTGTTGTAATCAACGATATGACTAGAATACCTCATTCAAATGGCCACCCCTGCTTTATAGACTCATGAAGTCACAGTGATGCTACTGAAGACCTCTGTGCCGAGGTGACAGGGACCCAGCAATGAAGCAGACCCGGCAAACCAAGGCTCAGCAATAACCCTCTTTCCTCTCCAGGAATCACGGCAGCTCATTGGCCACTTAAGTAAAAGACAAGGCATGTCGTTAGGACTGTAGACCTCCTCAGCACAACCCCTTCCTCAGTCCCTGCTCTATACCTGTGAGGCCATGAAGGAGAGGTTAGCAGTGAGCAGCCACAACTCTGCGGTGGTAATGGTGTGATTAATTCCCCATCCCTCCCAGCCTCCTGGTGGTCTTCCAAGGGGAACTGGTTACCAAGAAATGGGAGGTATCCGGAGAGAGCTCAGGCATCTTCCCTCTGTGGCCTCTTGAGTACAGAGGAGATCATTAGAGGGTCCTTGTGTTGCCTAGCAACCTGTGAATACTGTTTGCTATCATGTTATTAATATGATATGAAAGTGTTTCATAGAAGACATTCATCTCGCACTAATGAAAATCAAATTTGCTAATATGACACAAAATCTGTTCTTCCTTGCGACTTTCTATACTTAAGAGGCTTATTTATTGAATTAGACAGTGAGTGGTTTGCAGACTTGAGACTGTTAAAGTATCGGAATAATGACTTTGTTTCCAATAATATCAGATGGCCCTTAATGATGTGATTATGCACTGTCACTCCATGACCACCGTCCTTGGACCAAGTGCCCCTCCCCGGAGTCTCACCCAGACACCCATCAGCTACTTGGCCATTCAGCTTCTCTCGAAGTCAAGCCTCAGCGAGGAGAGGCTTCCGTCCAAGTCTGTCCGCTCTCCAGATTTAGCTCAATTTTTCTTCAGAGCTCTGGGACCAAAAGTTGAAGATGTTTAGCATAAAGGAAGCTCTCAAATCCCAAGCATGAGAGGGGTGGCCACACTCATTCATCTTCCTTGTCTTTCTAAAGACAGGATAGCCTAGGATAGGATACCCTAAATGTGTCAGGCACCACAAGAAATACAGACAACATCCTACTTTGAAGCACAGCGTGTTCCTGAAAACAGATGTGGAATTCAAACATGCAACCCCCAAGTGATAAGCCAGTGACACCTAAAAAATGGGGGCATTCCCATCCTAGAGTTAAAACAAGGTGCCCGGCACTCAAGAGGCAGAGGCAGGGGCACATGGATCTCTGTGAGTCAAGGCCAACCTGCTCTACATAGAGCTCCAAGGCAGCCAGGGTACATAGAAGGATGCTGTCTCAAAATAAATAATAAAATAAAATAAATGGCCTGATACAGCTGTCTCCTGAGTGGCTATGCCAGAGCATGACAAATACAGAGGCGGATGCTCACAGCCAACCATTGACCTGAGAACAGGGTCCCCAGTGGAGGAGTTAGAGAAAGGACTGAAGGAGCTGAAGGGGTTTGCAACTCCATAAGAACAAGATTAACCAACCAGACACCCTCTTCAGAGCTCCCGGGGACTAAACCACCATCCCAAGAGGACACAGGGATAGACCTATGGCTCCATCGCATATGTAGCAGAGGATGGCCTTGTTGGGCATCAATGGGAGAAAAGGCCCTTGGTTCTGTTAAGACTCAGTGCCCCAGTGTAAGGGAATGACAGGGCAGGAAGGTGGGAGGGAGCACCTTCATAGAAGTGTGCAGGGTCAGGGGGATAGTGGGTTTCTGGAGGGGAAACTGGGAAAGAGGGTAACATTTAAAATATAAATTTTTAAAATCCAATAAAATAAATAAGTAAATAAATAAATAATAAATAAATAAATAAATAAATAAATAAATAAATAAATATGGCATGCTCAGTGTGCCCTGAAGTGTCTTTAATACATGAAAATTTAAAGCCTGCGGTCAGAATGGAGCCTGGAGGTGCCAGTGGCTAAGGTGGGACTGTGGAGGTGACCGAGCAGGCAAAGACATGTGTCATCAATCCTAACACCTTGAGGTTGGTCCACTGGACCCACCTGAAGAAGAGGATTGACTGCTACAGAGGAACGGCTGTCCTCTGACCTCCGTTCAATTTGAAATATACACCTGTTGACTCAGAAATTCCACTAGTGACCGACCACAAAGGTAGACGTTCAATGGAGACGTAACTTGGGATAGTGGGAAGTTTGGAGATGTTCACTATTAGGAAAACACATTGGAATTTAGTCTCTCTATGCAATGTAAAAACGCCATTAACAGAATGAGACCAAGCTGGTGAGATGGCTCTGATGGGGAAAGGCAGACACTTGCTATCAAGCCTGGTGACCTGAGTTTGATGCGTGGAACCCACAGGGTGGGAGGAGAGGAGAAGTGGTTCATACAAGATGTCTTCCGACCTCTCCACTTGCACTGTGGCACAATAAATAAGGTCAGTTCCGAGAAACAAACTGACAGGGTTCTCTTCAATCATTTGAAAAGCGTGCCCATATAGTAATGGAGGAATGGAGAAAGATTCAAACTACACCGAGGAACCTTGGAGTGAGCTGCAAACACGCATGCAAAATTCTGTTTCTGTAATATTAAAACCACACTGGGCCCCCGGGGCTCTCGTGCTAGTGGAAGCCACCAGTTTGCTCCACGTTCTCTTTCCGTATTTCCTCAGTTATTTCATTCGGTGACTGTCCAAGCAAGCTTCACTCCATTCTCCCCTCCATCAACCTCTGTAAAATGTCCATGTTTGCTGGATTCTTGTTTTCAACCATCTTGTCATCTTTGAATCAGGTCACACCCTCTCTCGTGATGTCATCATCCAGCTCTGACTGTGTGCTACTGTCAGTCTGGCCAGATAGATATAGGTTTGAGTTGGGGATTATGTGAGCCTCTCTCTCCTTTCCCTCTCAGCTTCTAGAAAAGAAATCTGCAGGCCGTGGCTGCCGTGGCTCCATGGCTGCCATGGCTGCTGTGGCTCAGTTCCACAAAGGAAGACAGATAACTAAGCCCTAACTAACTATACTCTCAGGGGCTTCAGGCAACATAGCTCATAGAAGCGACTAATTAAAGGACTCCATTAACCAAGGACCAAACCTTTCCCCTTCTCTTGCTATCTGGGAATCAGAAGCAACATGACTCTAAGTATATAGTATGGACTACTCATCAACATATGGAACGGACCTGTGAGAGGGGACCCCATTCCAGCTCACAAGCTTAGACTCTTCAGAACGCCTGCCATCTTGCCTGTCTATGGAGTGAATGACTTTTTAATAAGCCTCTTATTCAAAAGGACAGCCTGTCATCTTAATGTCTCTCTTGGATCCTGAAATCCGAGACCTGACATAATAGAACTGTAGGTACCCTCTACACCACCTTTGAGGAGGAATAAACTCCTCACCTCTCTTCTTCCATTGTCCATGTTTCCAACCTATATTCCTGTCGCCCTCCCTCTCCTAAGCCAGGAAGCTGGGTGTGTCTGTAACATCTCCTCTCTTCTCCAGTGCAGCAACTCACAAAACCATCCAGCTCCTGAGGGGTTAGGAGAGCAGAGGCGCTCCACTCCGCCTCCCAGGATTTCCTCCTGTTCTGTGCAGCCACATTCAGCTGGTCCTTTCACTTCTGCGCTTACTCCATTCCATTTCACCCTTCACGCTGCCTGCAGAACTCGGGACATCAGTAGACATAGCCTACTTGTTAAAGCTCTCCATACTCTTCCACAGATGGACACTTAGAACCTCTCCAGATCCACTGCATCTTGCCTTGTTATGGCTGGACACTAAGGCTTCAGATCATTTCTCCTTCCCAGCATCCCTCACATCACTGTGGGTAACCCCATGCCATTCCTTCTGACCTGAATCCCCTTGTTGGACACTCACACCTTCCAGGCTTCCACACAGCCTGCTGAGTGCCCCTGGGATCAGGTCCCTGTGGCTTATCCACGGCTCTTACTCCACTACACAGTACAAGACTGTGATGACCAATTACATCATCACTTTCCTGTGGATATCTTCCTGTCTGGACCTTAGCATCTTCATGCTTGTACCTGAAATACTTTTCTCAATGGCAATTCAACAAGCACAGACTTTTTAGAAACCATTTAATCCATCAGTGCCATGCAGAAGAAGTAAAGCAAGACTGAACACCAACTTTGTAAAAATTATTAAAAGAAGCAGATGAGGGCCAGGGTGTGGCTCGGGGTAGACCTTGAGCGTCTGGCATGAGGCACAGCCCTTCTGTCAGCATTGCAGGAAGGGAGAAGTGGAGACCAGAGGGACAGAGGAAATTAATAAAATATTTTTATTTAATCCAATTCTAGAAAAATGATTGCCTTTTTATTACCCAACTAAAAACAAATATCAATTAGATGTTATCTTATTTCCCTCCTTCGCCTGGGTCTGTCAATATGGTGAGCATGCATTCTATGCCTGCAGTACATTCCACAGAGCATGCACATCGCAGCGGCCTGATGGCTTGTCCCCCGCCCCCCGCCAGACCATATGGGTCTGGGTAGTTGCTCTGGACCCCAGTCTTTTAAGACAGAGCTCTCCAACGTAATCTCAGGTATCTTTGAGTTCTAAAGGAAGAGCTCTGTATTTTATGGAAATGGAGACTACCCTCTCACTGAGAGGGAAGAAGTCCCTTCCGTGTTCAGTGGCCAGCTGACCCTAGCCATTCCCTCAGATTAGCCTGATCCTATGCACACACTGTAACCCTAACTGTGGTTCCCTCACAAACCTGGCCTGGACACTGAAGTTCAGTGAACACAGGCTTGAAAGCTTGGATCTGTGGTCACCTCTTCACTAAGTGTAACACAATGAAGTGCTTGCCTTCATTTGTGCTCCCTAATAACATCAGGCTTCCCAACGGTGACATCTGAGTATATGTGGGTGTTGGGTGGGGTATGTAGCATCTGTACGTGGTGTATATGTTATATGTGGTGTATGTGTTGTATGTGGTATATGTTTATTGTGCTGTGTGTGTGTTTATATGTAATGTGTGTAAGGTGTGAATGTGTGTGACACTGCATGTATTCTGGCCTCTATGGGTGTGTGTGTGTGTGTGTGTGTGTGTGTGTGTGTGTGTGTTATGTTGTATATGTGTATGTGTTTTTGTATGTGTGTGAAATGACATGGTATGTTAGGAATTGTTAGCAAGTTTGCTAAGTGTAGTATTTTGCTGTTGGAAAAGGCTTTCTAAAATACCGGAAATATTTTATTAAAATTGTTACCAGTCTCTAATAAAGTCCAATTTTCTAAAAAAAAAATGAGTTTGCCACTAACTCCAAAAAGGAGAGGAGGAGTGAATGGGGAAGCAGAGAGGTTGTAAGTTCTGGGTCCCTGCAGCAGTCAGCACAGGGGTGCCTCAGATCCAAGTTCCTGGCAAACACTCCTGACCCAAGACAGACGTCAGACTGCCTCCCTTTTCTGTGGCAAGCTTTAGTTTCAGCCATCCATTTGTAGGACAGGTGAGAGGGGAACAGGGTGGTAGGGATGCTGAGCTTGGAGTTTTCGTCAGGAGAACCAGGCAAGTGCTGAGTTTAACCAATCTCCCTCTGCAGTTGTGATTGGTCAGACAAGAATTGGTTCCTTCAGACATTAGAGACATTGGTGAGACTTTTACTTCAAGGCTTCAGTGATGGTGCCTCTCCCCCAGGGGGCTTTGGTTAATGAACTCCCTTTAGTGGAAAGGGGGTCTTGATGGAGAGCCTGCTAAGCCCATTGTAACTTGGAAAGGCCACAGGTGACAGGAATAGAATGGAGACCAGCTTAGGCCTTCACTTAGATTCCCTAAATATAAACACCGTATCACACTTGTTCTATTATTTTCTCTCCCACACACCCCTTTAAACACCCACCACACACACACACACACACACACACACACACACACACACACACACACACACACTCTTACCTCCATGGAAAGATACCACTTTTCCCTAAGGCTTGAAAGTGGTCACTTATGTGATACCCTTTGCATTTAAATACCCCACTGTCCCCCAAGAATAACTGCATTCTTCGCATTCTTGTATTCCCCCAGCCCCATGACTGTTAGAATTGTCTTTATTTTCTATTGGATGGGTTCGTTTGTTTGTTTGTTTATTGTACATTGGTATGTGTGTTTGGCCGTGCATGTTCCACAGCACACATGTGGAGGTCAGAGGACAACTGTGGGAATCTCTTTCCATCGTGAGGATTGTGGGAATCCAATTTGGATTGTCAGTCTTGGTGGTGAATGCCTTAAATTGCTGTGCTATCCCACTAACCCAACTATCAGAATTTGAAAATGACTTTACTTCAAAACAAATCTGAATCTCCGGTCATTTGAATCTCGCTCACCGCCATCCTCATGCCCTTCCTCTTGCTCAGGATGCCGTCTGGGAACTCCTTAAATGTTGTCTGTACTCAAACTTCTCCAACTGGGGACGATCCCGTAGCCTTTTCCTTCCCTGACTAGCACTTTCAAAAGCTACGAGTCCCCCTGGTTACGGTGGCACACACCTTTAATCCCAGCACTAAGAAGGCAGAGGCAGGCAGATCTCTGTGAGTTAGAGGCTAGCCTTATGTACATAGTTAATTCCAGGACAGCCAGGGTTGCATAGTAAGACCCTGGGGGAGGGGCGGTGGAATAGCTGCCAGTCTCCGGTCCTGTAGAGCTTCCCCTGCTCTAGTGTGTCTGCTCTGTCCTGTTCTTTTCAGCTTGTGTGCCTTGGAAGGAGCCTGCATCCTCCTTGGCTACTGTATTAGGAGCCCTAGGATGCTAAGCTGCCTTTTCATTCCTCCTGCTAACCAAGTCACAGAGGAGTAGGGCTGCTTCCCTACCTTTGTCGTTAGTGAGTGGTGCCTTTAGGCTGTGAGCATCGTAGTTTTCATTGTTGCTTTCTTCCACCCATGTTAGAGCATTGATGGGCACTTCCAACCCAACTCAACTATTACTATGTTGTTGGCCAAGTAGTGGCTTTTTAAAAAAATTCCATTATTCACCCTACATTCATTATTCTGGACTTGACCACACTGGAGAAATATCCCTCCCTCCCTCACTCTGTGTTCATTCATTCATTCATTGACTGCAGCGTGGGCTTTGAGGTTTTCCCCTTCCCACAGGCTATAATCCATCACCCACACTATGGAGTGGGGGAGATAGATAGGACTACGCTAGTTACACTGTCCTGCTTATAGCCTAGGCGTGGAGTTTAGCCCTCGCCTAGCATGGGCAAGGTTTGACCCTCAGCACTGCAGAGAAGAGGAAGAGAAGAGAGAAGACAGGTGTGCTCTACTGTTAGACCCAACAGACCCTACATCATGAGAGACAAAGATAGTAAAAGGCTGCTTCGTCCTTTATTGTACCTGCAAGGCTCCCATGGAAGCCAGGAGTGCATCGTCTTTAAAAGCCCACCGTGGAGGGAATTCTGTCAAACGTGCATTTGTTACTTAACTCCTTTAAATGTGCCTTAAGTGCGGAGTGTAGTCTGTCTGCTAACGGTATTTCTGCTAAGCACTCCTAAAAATTTAGAGAGCAATTAATTTAGCCAAGGGAATACAAAGGTGACCTAGTCCCTTTCTGGGCTTTACTGGCGTGCATCCGTGATCTCTCCAAACGTAATTCCTCTGGCTTCTTGTCCTGTGCATTTCATGGGGTGGGGGGTTCTCTGTGCACATGGACACTTTTTTCCTTCCCTTACAGAAAATAGATAGGAAATGGGTGATGTTGGAACAAGGCTGAGTGGCCGTGAGGCCTGATGTTAGCCAGGCCCTCGGTGGCCTAATTAGAGGAAAACGATGGGGCTTTCTATAAAGAGGAGCAGAGTGAGCGGGGAAGGACAGGAAGGGAGGCCAGAGCCCTAAGAGCATCCCCCTTCCTGCAGAACTAAATGCCAACCTCGCCTCAGACCATTAGGCCTGAGTTTATATAGCATCAACATAAGTAGGCAGACAACCTGGGCCTCGGGATTGTAGTGCAGACTACGTTAATGCCCTCCTAATGTGAGATGTACAAAGAAACATCATGGATGAAGTAAGAGGGGACGTACTTAGAACTGAATGAAGCCCAGTGTCTGCCCTGACTGCAGATGCCACCAGAGGTACCTACCAAACCCAGCTCCCTTTGCTGCTGATGGACAGAAAGGCTGTGACATCATGCGGTAAATGCCAACAGAAGCAACATTTTTAGGCATGAAGCCAGTGTGCATTTCTGCAGCAAAGCAAATGATTGAATGTCTTTAGTTTCAGACTCACATTGGAAGGGATTGTCGGCCTCTAAGACTGCTGGGTAGAGCAAGGCCATCGGGAGGGACAGCAGTGGGGAAGGAGTTTTATTCAGAACCCTGCCCTGTGTGGGGCACACGGGCAAGTCTGAGTTGCATGTGTGCATCTCCCTGAACCATCCACAGTAAGGAAGGGCCATCCCCTGCACCCATTTTAAAGGTCAAAGGGCTGAGGCCGGGCAAGATTAGAGTCTCACTAATGTCACACAGGCTGACAAATGACAGTGTTGCCACAGAAAGAAAGGAGATGAGAATGACTGAGCTGAAATGGAACTGGCTGGTGTCACCCAGTGACCTCCTGTATTCCCATCAGCGGGGCAGGCAAGCAGGCAAGGAAGGTCAGAGTTTGGAGCTGGTTTGGCTCCAAGGAGATCATGGTGGGTGGCCAGATCCACAAGGATCGTATCCGTCCTTCCCTCCCCTGTCCCTGTGCTGGGTTTGAACCCAGGCCTCACTCATGCCAGGCAAGCACTCTACAACTGAGCTACTGCCCAGGCTGGAACACAAGTACCGCCTTCTAAGGTGAAACTCAAGGTTTTCCTGAACCAACTGAAAGACTCAGAAAACCAAATGGAGAGCAGACAGGGATTCTGGGTAATTCTCTGAGAGTGTGATCTCTGATAGGCCCGGTGGCTAACAGGACACTGCAGCTGTTCGGGAGGTTGGGGAAGGAAGATGGCTGGAGTCCAGGAGTTTCCCCACAGGTGTGTTTGTACTTTTCTCTGAGGCCAGCGACTGTAACTTCCCACGGTGATGTGTGGATCTGCTTTCCTCAGCCTGACTGCAGGCTGCTTAGGCTATCGGAGTCCTACCCAGTGTCTGTGTGTCTGTCAATAACCCGATGCGCTGCGGAAAAGGCAGATCAATGGCTCAACGATTGGGCCACATCGACCGGAAATGGTTAGCGAGGTCCCACAAGTTGACATTTCCCAGGCCTTCTTAGGTCTGAGTGTGGGGCTGGCCAGGTGACAGAGAGGGCACAGCCCCCCACTGGCAAAGGGAGCAGAGGTTGCCTGTCCTGTCCAGCTCCGGAGAGTCTGTGACTGTCCTCCTCACCCTGCATGTCCTGCTGGGGTAGGAAACCCGGGACCTTTCCCCTCTTTTCCCTCTGCCCCTCTCCCTGTGATCTCTAGGGAGGTGTGCATGTAGGCAAGCCACTTAGTTTGGGTTTCCATTTGTTTTTGAGCCGATATCTCACTGCGTAGCCCAGGCTGACTTCAAACTCATGGCCTCCCAAACCCTGCCTCCCAAAGGCCTGGATTACAGATGTGAGCAGCCTTGTCTTGCTCTCAGTCCCCATTTTTTGAGTATAAATTAGGAAACGAATCGGTACCATTTCTTTTCAAACTGACAATACTCAGGGAAAATAAATTTCCCCAAACTCTTCATGAAAGCAAGTGGGCTGTGTTTGCAGAAACTGACCCCGAGCTCAGTAAGTAGGGCCGGTCCCTGCCTCACTGTGATTCAACTCAAGATTCTTTTCAGTTTAAGTCAGGGTCAGAGTAGAGTCCAGTGAGTACAACTGTACTTATAGATTGCATCCCCATCCTTTCCCAGACTAGCGATACGGCGCTTGACTCCCCATGGCTGCCGACAACAGTTTGCTCTGTCCCTAGTGTGCCTTGCAGTGGGCCTCCAAGCTGCATGGGTTAGGTGGGTCAACACATTTCCTGCCTGTGGCCTTTCCAAGTTACGATGGGCTTAGCAGGCTCTCCATCAAGACCCCCTTTCCACTAAAGGGAGTTCGTTAGCCAAAGCCCCCTGGGGGAGAGGTGCCATCACTGGAGCCTTGAAGTAAAAGTCTCTCTAATGCCCTTACATCTGAAGGAACCAATTCTTGTCCGACCAGTCACAACTGCAGAGGGAGATTGGTTAAACTCAGCACTTGCCTGGTTCTCCTGACGAAAACTCCAAGCTCAGCTTCCCTGCCACCCTGTTCCCCTCTCACCTGTCCTACAAATGGATGGCTGAAACTAAAGCTTGCCACGGAAAAGGGAGGCAGTCTGACGTCTGTCTTGGGTCAGGAGTGTTTGCCAGGAACTTGGATCTGAGGCACCCCTGTGCTGACTGCTGCAGGGGTCCAGAACTTACAGCATCTGAGTATATGTGGGTGTTGGGTGGGGTATGTAGCATGTGTATGTGGTGTATGTGTGATATGTGGTGTATGTATTATATGTGGTGTGTGTTTTATTATATGTGGTATGTATTATTTGTGCTGTGTGTGTGTTTATATGTAATATGTGTATGGTGTGAATGTGTGTGACACTGCCTGTATTCTGGCCTCTGTGTGTGTGTGTGTGTGTGTGTGTGTGTGTGTGTGTGTTATCTTGTATGTGTGTATGTGTTTTTGTATATGTGTGGAATGACATGGTATGTTAGGAATTGTTAGCAAGTTTGCTAGGTATAATATTTTGCTGTTGGAAAAGGCTTTCTAAAATACCGGAAATATTTTATTAAAATTGTTACCAGTCTCTCATTTTCTCTAATAAAGTCCAATTTTCTAAAAAAAAAATGAGTTTGCCACTAACTCCAAGAAGGAGAGGAGGAGTGAATGGGGAAGCAGAGAGGGTCTGTAGGACCATGAACGTATCTGTAAGCTACTATAGCAGCAGAGCAGCACGGCGTGGGCTGTCTGTACACATCATTCCACGTCTGCCAAAACTTAAAAGGTTCACAGCACAGAGAGAACAGTCAGTCACTTCCTGAAGCAGTCCCGCTGTAGTACTGGACATGGCACGGGCTGCCTCCCAGTTATTGGTGAGGGAGGCACCAGAAAACAAGTACAGGCTATTGCTAATGCCCTCAGGGCTAACCGCCATAACTGTACGGTGAGAGCCAATTACTGAGGACACACACACTGTGTCTGCAGGACACACAGAAATCAACCTCAGGCCAACCCGGACACTTCTCCCCAGCTGTAGGGACACGGGCATGTCAATGGCGGACACAGCCCAGGCATGCGGGTATTCCTAAGGGAGGTGCAGTCTCCCCCGAGTACTCTCGCGTTATTGTGGGTAGTGAGAATCAAGAGAGCGACACAGGACAGCTGATGGGCTCTGGGCAGGGAAGATGGCCACCAGGACTGACAGGATAAATCTGTGCTAGAGTGGAATGGCATGAGAGAGAAGACGAGGTCACGAAGGTTGGAACTTACAGCGGCACCATGGAAACAGCGACTATTTAGATCTCTAACCTAGGAACTGGCAGTGCTCTGTATGGGGAGTGGGACTTCTGGCACAGTGTGCTTGGTGTCGTGACTGAGGCTGTTGTTCCACTTAACTTTAAGGCATTTCCAGCTGGGGAGATGGACCAGACTAGCCCTCTGAGACATCCTTCCCTTGAGGAAGCTGACTGGAGGTGTGCCCAGGAACGTAGGCCCAGAATACCAGCCAGGTTTCCCATGAGTGGCATGCCATTCCTCGGGCTTAGATGTCCTTGAGTAATTGAGGTCATCTGTATAGGCAAACAAGGAACACTCCCCCCCCCCTCTCTCTCTCTCCCCATCTCTCATTCTCTCCTCCTCCTCCCTTACCTTCACCTTAGGGTTCAAACCCCTCGTACACGCTGGGCATGTGTTCTCTCCCACCATCTACACCCTCAGTCTTGCCTCCTCCCCCACCCTGTATGTAGCAGTGGACTTTTCACTTTTAACTTTTTCAACATGTCTTCTAAAAGTTGATTTTTATTATTTTTAGTCTTTGATAATTTCACACATATATATAGTGTATTTTGCTCCCTTACCCCATTACTGTCCTTTATACCCCCCCACTCTTGCTGAACCCCCTTCTTCTGAGAGATTCCCTCCTACTTTCATGTCTGTTGTTGTTTTGAGGTGTGAGTCTGTGTGTATGTCTCTGTGTGTGTGTCTATATATGTGTGTCTCTGTGTGTTTATGTCTGTGTATGTCTCTGTGTATCTGTGTATTTGTGTCTTTATATGTGTCTGTATATGTGTGTCTGTGTGTGTTTGTGTCTGTGTGTGTCTCTATGTGTGCCTGTGTATATCTGTGTGTATGTCTTTGTATCTGTGTATGTATGTGTGTATATATGTATGTATGTCCATGTGTGTTTATATGTGTGTCTCTGTATGTTTGTGTGTGTATGTGTGTGTGTGTGTCTGTATGTGTGTCTCTGTGTGTTTATGTGTGTGTGTGTATAACCCGCTGAGTACCATCAAGGTCATTTGTATGAGTGTGGGTAGGGGGTTATTTACTGGAGCCTGAGCAAGTTGCCAGACCACAGAAGTGGCTATACCACTGAGGGAAATGACTCTTCTGTCTCTAGCCACCACTAATTGTCTATCGTTCCTCAGGAAGGAAGTGGGGCTTCATGAGCCCCTCCACTATCGTGATGAAGTGTTGACAGCCCCATCTTTTGCAGTTCTTGTGCTGGTTACCACATGTCCATAAGAGAGTGCTTCACATCACTCCTCCCTAGTCTCCACCTCTAACACTCTTTCCACTCCATCTCCCTTGGTGTCCCTGAATGTGGGAGGAGGGGGGTGGTGATACAGAAAAACCTGGTGATGTTGTGAGAAGTTCATGGCTGGAGGGCGAAAGTCTGTGAGCCTCTGCCCTACAGCAACCAAGGAATGTGAGGGGTGGGAAAAGTAATTCTCCCCAGGAGAGACCACAGCAGCTGATTATCCATACCAAAAGGTCAACCCTGAAAACACACATACGAATAACATTATACAGACTAAGCAAGCGGTATTTAGGAACGTGTGTGCATATATGTACATACAGGTAGACACGTAACAACAAGTAATGAACAAGGAAGGGTGTATGGAAATGTTTGGAGGGAGAAGGGGAAGGGGGGAAATGGTGTAATTATGTTAATATCAGAAGAACATTCATGGCTGGGGAAGTCCTAGGCCCTAGGGGCGGGAACCTCCTACTTCTTGCTTCGACAATGAACACCAGGTCACCATAATGCCTTTATGAATTTATACTCCTAGACTAAGCATGCTGTCGGCTTCGATCAGAAATGACAGTGTTTTCAGTGAGTGTGTGTTGGTGCCAAAATGTGAATAATAAATGACTGTTGTGTCCCCGCTTTTTGAGACAGATTTTCACTCTGTAGCGTGAGCTGGCCATGAACTCACGTTATGGTTCAGTTTGACACCGAACAATTCCTGATCTCCTTTTCTCTGAACGCTGGGACTGCAGGTTTGCCCCCAGCACACCCTACTCATTCTCCCCTTCTTGATGCTGCCTATCTTGGGGGCGTTTTGCAGAGTTTAGCCCCCTTTAGCAGAATCAAATTCTAGGTTTGTGAAAGACAGTGTAAAGCCAGAAGTCAAAACCAGGTCAGTGTGCTGTGCACTGAGTCTGTGATCACTCACTTGATTGATGCCTGCTGTGGGCAGCTGCCAAGATAGGAACCCATGGAATAATGCTATGGTGGATGTGACCAGATACTTCTGCTAGGGGTGACCCATCCATCCATACCCTCTAAACCATCACCTCAGGCTTGTGGCTCTTTGTCCCACCTTCCCAAGTGATCCTGACCCCTTCCTGCCCCCAGGAGTTCACACTTTGTCTTCCTACACAGGAGTGAGCGATTGATTTTCCCCTCAGGTTTCCATGCGGCTCCCTCACCCTTCCCTGGGGTCTTGGCTCACTAAGCCACCGCCTCAGAACTGAGCCTTTCATCATCCTCTTCCTCAACAGTTTCTACTCTGCCACTGCTTCATTTAATTTTTTTTCCCTTTTGTCCACTCCTTAGTCATCTTGAGGATATAAGGTCAACATTGGCAGGGATGCCTGTCTTTTGGGTCCATAGAGTTTTTTTAGTACTGGAAGCACGGTAGGGACCTTGGGGACAAAGGGTAGATAGCAATAGCAGAGCTAATGATAGATGAACTACAGGTGGCAATTAAACCGGGAATCATGTCACAACCGGGTGCCGTGCGGACTCAAGCACAGACACTTATTAAATTCATCTTCTGGTGCCTGATAGCCCTAAGGAGCTCTACCTCTGCCACTCCCCTGGCTGGAAACCATTTTTCTTGTTATGTACAGACTGGTGGCACCCACGGACAGTGGCAGAGGGTGCAAAATCACTCCCAGAGAAGAGTGACATGGTGGGGTCAGGCTTGCTCAGACCTCTAGGAAGTTAACTTACCTGTCCCAAGATGTTTCCCATTATAATAAAGGAAAGGCTAACATGTCTATAAGGTGGGTTGGTTGTGGCAAGAATGTATCCAATTTTCCAAGAGTGTATCACCTTTGTCTGGGATGCTGTGAATGGTGGACAGTCATGTTCTCTGTGTAAAATGTGCTCGCTTCCCTCCGGGAACAGGTAGTAAGTCCTCACAGTAAATCTTAACCCAAGAGCACAGTTTCCCTGCAAGTGGTTCAGTTAAGCATCAGGCAGCCACGCAGAGGCCAGGCTGCAGCACCGAGGTGGCCTGCTTTCTGCTCATTATTAATCCAGAAACCTTAATGATGAACAACATTTGTGTTATTTTCTACCCAAATTTAATCTGTTCATGCAGCAGTTCAGTCAATCCCACAATCTGTTTTTCTCAAATGAGGGCAGATAATGGAGACGCCGTTCTTTACAAGTCTTCAGGCTTTTAAATTCTGATAAAATCAGGATTCTTCACTGGGTCCTGCCCCAGCTCTGAATTAAACCACTTTAAATGTAATTACGGAACCTGGCCTTCCATCAGGAACATCCATTTAAAACATTGATTGGCCAGGCTGCTCTGCGAGGCTCTTTATGAGCAAACGATTGCAATGGGGCCAGAACTGTAATTTATCAAGGCAAAAAAAAGCAGGTAAATACTTTATTAGTGGTAATGAGAGGGTTGCCGGCTTAACTGAATCTCCTCTTCTCTCACCAGCTACTTCACGGAGCCGTGGTGCATGGCCCTCTTCCACGATCGTTTTATTGATCTCAAGAAAGAGTTGCGCCAAATCATAACCTCCAAGCAGGTAAGCGTGATTAGTGGACATGTGGGTGTTATTCCTTGCAAATTGTAAGCAGTTGACAGCCGTTGATCATTTGGACTTTCTCCCTTCATTCCCATCTCATAGTGGTTTCTTAGTCCCTCTGCACTGCCTTAGATAAACTCTGGTGTCTATAAATGAAGACGGTAATGTCTCAGGGGAAGTGACTTTCCTTAAACCCTTTTCTGGACATTGCTCGTGCAATTTTTTACAAGTAGTTGTATCTTCATGACCAGCTAACCATGAAGACTAGATAGGAGTTGTTTTTACCTGTTGACAGGAATGGAAATCTCATCCTTTAGTTTTCTCTCTGTTATTGCTGTGTGTGTGTGTGTGTGTGTGTGTGTGTGTGTGTGTGTGTGTGTGTGTCTATAATCCCAGTACTTTGGCGGTGGAAGCAGGAAGCACAGGAGTTCATGATAATTCTCTGCTACATAGCAAGTTCCAGACTTGCCTGAGATACACAAGACTGTCACAAAGACCTCCTGCCCTCCCCACACAAAAATATAATAAAATCAAAAAATAAAATATGCAGAGAACTCACCCCAATGTCAGAATACACTAATTGTATAACTAAAACATTTATATCAAGAAGATAGAGAATTATCTGGAATTTAGGCTTCTTTCCCCAGAGGCACCTTGCTCTGTGGAAATCAGGAAGTATTTGTGAAACTGCATGTCAATTCTCTTGATACTGGAGCCCTTAGCGTAGCTGAGGAAAGTTAGTGTCTATCCCAGACTCCACTTCATTCAGACAGACAGAATATCCGGGCCTTCACTGGTTTCTATCTCATTCTGACATCTGAATGGACAGTTCCTATGTCCCTTCTTGTCACTTCCACTTGAGAGCAACCACAGCCTTGCAGGTTCTATGGTAGAGCCACCATATTGGACATCCTGGGTGAAATCGTTTTTGTAACCCATACCATATTCTAGCCCGAGCTTACCCACCTCACTTAATATAACGAAACCCCGTGCCTCATAGACCTTCCACAGGCGGAGAAACTGAAGTTAAATAGCTCACCATAGGTTAGTTAAGCGGTAGTCTGGTTCACAAGCATCAGACTCTTGTTAAAACTCATTCTCCAGCTGGGAACAGAAGCCTGGATCAGAGCAGAGTGAAATCACTAACTCCCATGTCTTCACACTCGATTTCCAATACAGTTCCTCAGGGCTTGCTCCAGAATGTAGGTAATTTACTAATCTGAGATAGACTCAGGTTGGAAGCATAGCTATAAAATTTGAATCAAAATGTCATGCTTCAGGGTCTTCATAGGTAAAAGTCAGGAGTCAGTGTCAGTAGGAAATGTTTACATTAAAAAGTCAAAATTCCCATAGCATGGATATTCCAGTCAGTCCCACAGTGGCCTTGAGAGAGAAACAACGTGAGTAAACTGGAGGTATAGACACTCTCTGGACCCAGTTTAAGTACCCTGAAGGATACTAAAGCACATAGAAGCTCAAGTCACTCACAGAGAATGGGGCAGCATTTGCATAGGACCCACACATTCTTTGGCACACAGTAGATCACCTCTAGATTGCTTGAATCACCTACTAAAATACCATAGAGTTTGAATGACACCTTTTCGGGGATAATGGGGGAGGGGGAGATTGAATGAGCACTGCCAGTACAGATGTAATTTTTCAAGTGAGAGAAGGCTGGGTGACTGGTGAGGCACAGAGAGTACCTTAGAATGGTGGAACTATTCCATATGATGCCATGCAATTATACCATTGCTTAACAGTGGTCCTCAGCCTTTGGGGTCTCGGGTCAGATATCTTGCATATCAGGTATTTATATTATAATTCAACAGTAGCAAAATTAGTTATGAGGTAGCAATGAAATAATTTCACGACTGGGGGTCACCGCAACGTGAAGAGCTGTATTAAATGGTGTCAGCATTAGGAAGGTTGAGAACCACAAGATGATGAACACCGGGAATGTGCTTAGGCATTCAGGATGATGCATCAATATTGGATCAATTATTGAGAAAAAAGAGAGGAGAAGGAAACAGAAGCTGCTAAACTCGGTGGCGTGCATCACCTTTGACAGGACTCCTCATGACTCCATCAAGTGTTCATCTACAGCCTGACACTGGCTGTGAACCAGTTTCCTGTGCTGACTCAGGACAAGAGTGGGTCTTCAGCCTATGCCGATGCACACTAAAGGCTTCTGACCATTCGTGTGGGTTTTCTAGCCAGAGACTACGTCCTGCCTCCGTGAGGAACTAGGAGAAGAACCTCAATGGGGACCAGCCTGCTTTTAGCATTTCTGTTTGTCAGTCTGGAAAGCCACAGGGAGAGTGGTTATGTGGCATGGGGTCTACTGCTGTTTAAAGTTATGGTAGCTTTGAGCAAACCTTCAGATACCACAGGGCAAGGCTCCAGACAGACAGACATTGGAAAAAGGTCAGAAGCGGTGCATGGCAGGAGGAGTGCGTGCAAGCCTGTGGAGGCAAAGGACAGCTCTACTAATGCCACCACCAGCAGCTAAGAGTGGGGTGAAAGTCACAGCTCTGAGCCTGGCAGGACACATGATGACCAGGCGGACTTGTAGGAATTTTGTTTATTCGTCTGACATCAGAAAAATGGAAACAGTAGATACAATAAAAATAACAGTAATTCCTTTTCTTAAACATCAGAATGGTTTATTTAGCCCATTTGCTGTCCCTTTCTAACCCATCTTTAAAGCAGTACAGGATCTCAAATATTAACCACAGCACCCTGAGTATTTCAGTTGTTAATGATAAATTCATCGACATCACATTTTATCTATGGGTGGAGCCTACAAGTCACTGGTCATAGTCAAATTTTATGTAGTCAACTCCTCAAACTCCTCTACTAAAAAAGTAACACATGCACCCTTAATAACAGAGTCCTCAGATATCTGAAGCCAAGTTGACAGACTGAAAGGAAAGAATGCGTCTAAAGTAAGGATTGCATATTTCAGCATATCGCTGTGGGCGATGGTTAGAGCAGGCCTCAGGCAGGAAAGAGGAGGATGTTCAGGGGGCTGTGAACCACGTGGAGTCAGCACAAGTGCCCAGGGCAGCCGCTCAGCAGCACCAGAAAATACCTTTTTCTCATGTACACAGGGACATCTTCCAGGGTAGGCTACTTAAGGCCACAGAGCCCCTGTCAAGTGTTAAAAAAAGCCACGCCTCGCCATGTAAATTTTTAACCATTTTTACCAGTTGCGTAGTAGAAACTCGGAACCAGCGCAGAAGGCAAACTGGGAATTTCACAAGTCTGTAGAAATTGAGTAAATACCTACTCAAGAAACCAGCGAGTGGGTCAAAGAAGGATCCAAAAGGGAAGTTAGCAACAGATGGAAACTCGCCGACTTTTTAAACAGGAAAGGTTGGGCTGGGGCGAGAGCAATAGTGTTAGCTATTCTTCCAGAGGACCCAAGTTCTGTTCCCAGCAACCTGCCGGACAGCTCACAGCACCTGTAACCCAGCTCCAGGGGACCTGATACCCTTTTTGTGATGTCTGCAGAAGGAGCCTGCACACACCACACACACACACACACACACACACACACACACACACACACACACACACAGACACACACACACACCACACACACACCCACACACAGACACACACACACAGACACACACACCCACACACACACACACACACACACACACACACACACACACCATACATCACACATAAAGACTCTATTTGTAGAAACAGAAATGAGAAATTTCAAATAATAACCTAATGTCACACCTTAAGGAACAAGAGAAAGAAAGAAAGCTAAATTCACCATGAGAAGAAAGGAAGAATCTTAAAAAAAAAAATAGAGGCTGGGAGAATAAAAAAGTCAGTAAAAACAGGAGCCCTGAAAGATCAACAAAATCCTAAGCCTTTGGCCAGACTTCTCAACAGGGCAGGGGCCTTGCCTCAGTCAGTACGTGCTCCCAGTGTAAACACAAGGGCCTGAGTTGAATCCCCAGACCCTGCATAAAAAGTGAGGTTGGTGGCGTGTTCTTGTGATCCTGAGACTTGGAAAGCAGAGACCTGAGACTCACTGGTTGGCTGCCCACCCTTCCTGGCTGAGTCCAGGCCAGTGAGAGACCCTGCCTCAAAGCACACAGAAGCTGGCCCCTGAGGAAAACACCCAAAGCAAACCTCTGCTTTCCACGGGCGTGTGAAAGCCGACACACATCTCAACAAAGGTTAAACTCAGACTTCATTCATGACTTATACCAAACATTTAAAGAATTAACTTCACTCTCCCCTGAAGTCTTCGGGAACAAATAGGAGAGGCGATACCACAGCCAGGCAAAGGCATCACCAAAATAAATTTTAAGGAAAAAACAACCGCAGGCCAGAATTCCTGTGGATTTAGATGTAAAAACCTTCAACAGAAGATTAGCAAACCAAATCCAACAGCATGTTAAAAGGATTATACATCATTACCACGTGGGATTTACCCGGGGAATGTGAGTCGGCCAGCACACAGAACAGGAAGCCAATGCAACAATACATTATTCCAGAGAGAGTCGGGGATAGAGCAACACCATCTCATCACGAAAAACGAAGAACGAACAACCGAAGGCCAGGTATGGTGTTGAACACCTGTAATCTCAGTACTTGGGAGGTAGGGTCTGGGGTCATGGGGTCAAGGGCATCCTTAGCTAGACAGCACGTTCTAAGGTACCCTCTACATGATATATGAGATGTTGTTTCCAAAAATAGAACAAAAAAGGAAGAAAGAAAATAAAGAAAAAGACAAGAAATGTCATAGTTTAAAGACTCAGCACTAAGAGGGGACCCAAGTTCAGATCCCAGCACCCACATGAGTGGATCATAACTCCACTCCAGCCTCAGCAGATCCTGTGCCTTCGGCTGACCTCCACAGCATTCATTCATTCACACACATTAAAAAAAAAAAAACAACCCAGCAGTAGGAGGAGACGTCTCCTGTTTGATAGATTATGAAAGGTCACAGCAAGTGTCGGACTGAGTAGTGGATGACCTAAAGCTGGAGTCTTACTCCTGAGATCTGCAGAAAGACAAAGATATCTCCATCCACCACGTATGCTCAATATCCCCCGGAAAACAGTTAAAGTTGGGGTAACCAGTGCAATTAAAAAAAAAAAAGAAATAAAAGGCACATGCCTTGGAAAGGAGTAAGTAAAACTATGGCTCTTTTCACATGGTACAGTTCTAACAACCCAGAAAATAATAAAGCTAATACACGCCCTTGGCAAAACTGCACGGTACAAGACAGACACACAGCAATCAGCCGTCTACATTACTCGAATGAAAATGAGATTAGGAAAATAACCCACTCACAGTAACATCAAAAAGAATTAAATACCTGGGGATCAATTTAATTAAAGTAGTACAAGACTGGACACTGAAAGCTGTGTGATGTTCTAGAAGATTCAAAGGTATAGATGGACGAATGGATGATAGATAGATAGATAGATAGATAGATAGATAGATAGATAGATAGATAGATAGATGATACATACATACATACTTAGATACAAACATATATAGATACATACATAGATACACAGATACATAGATACATAGAATATCATGTTCACAGTCTTAGAGACTATTTTGTTTAGATGGCAGTTGCATCCAAAACAGCTCACGGATTTTGTGAAATCCTGTCAGAAACCCAAAGGCATTTTTTATAGACACAGAAAACTTACATGGAGCTGCAAGAGGTTTCAAACAGCCAAAACTATCTTCCAGGGACAGCAGAGCAAAGCTGAAGCCTTCACACTCTCTGATTACCTTACTTCAGAGCAACAGTCACCAGTCAATGGGGCACTTCACAAGCCGCATTAACTATGTTAACTAGACTAACAGAATAAAACAAAAGGTCTGGATGTAGCCAGGCACTGGAGCTCAGCATTTGAGAAGCTGAGACAGGAGGATCAAGACACAAAATGGTGGAGGTCACATATGTGTTCGTTCATGTGAAAATGATATTAATCATTAGAGGAACAAAGTCAAAACTACAATAGCATGCCGTTTCACATTCAGAGATAAAGAGAGATAGATACAAATAGATGATAGATAGGTATAGTTGATAGATATATAGATAGACGATGAATGGATAGACAGACAGACAGTCAGACAGACAGACATGTAGATTAAAAAGGACAGGGCCATAGAGCGATCACTTGTCAGTTATGATCGTCCCTTGGTTGGAATCCCAGCACCCACAAGTCAGCTCCTAGGAGTCAGTAACTCTAGGTCAAGGGATCTGTCGCCCTCTCCTGGACTCTCCCTGAACAAGACTCACACAGGGTGCATAGATGATACATGTAGTTGAAACACTCTTAAAACAAATAAATATTTTTTAAGACAGTAAATGTGGGTGAAAGAGCATCCTTACATAGCTGCTAGTGAAGATGTAAAATTAAGTTGCTATAAAAATAATTAGCGTACTAGAATCGTCCTCTGACCCAGCAACTGTACATTTAGCCATCTGGTTTTTTTTAAAGATGTGAATGCTATTCAGATGAATACCTGTACACAAATATTCAAAGCACCCAGAGCAGCTAAGCAGAGGAGACAACCCACATGTCCATCAGCATGTCAATGGATTAAACAAATGTGGTCTCTTCAGACAATGTCATAGGACTCAGTCATGAATGTAAATGAGCCCCCCAAATCATATTTCAGGACAAAAGCCACGAGATTGTCTCAGCAGAGACATAACCTTCTATCCCCACAATGCAAGCTCACAGTTAGCACCATACTCAGAGATCAGAGACAGGAAAAGAGCACCATTCTTGCCAATTCCACTCAACAACAGTACAAAAGGCTGCATCCAGAACAGTTAGGCCAGAAAACAGAGTACGGGGCTTCTGTTTTAGCTATCCTCCTGTTGCTGTGAGAAAATACTATGGCCAGAAGGACCTCGGAATGGCAGGGGTGCAACAGGTAGGTAGAGCAGAAAGCTGAGAGCTCACCCTGTTAGAACGGACACATGAAGACCGGGATTGTGGCTCCATGATATGGGCAAGGCTCCAGGTTCCACTCCCAGCAACACACACACACACACACACACACACACACACACACACACACACACACACGGGGTGGGGGAAAGCCACCTAATTAACAGTCAATAGCAGGACAGAAAAACAAAGCACTAGCAATGATCTCATTGAAAAAGAAATTAAGCAACCAATCTTGTTTACAATAGCATTAATTTTTTTTCAGAATAAATGTAACCAATGATGTAGAGGATCTGTAGGCATAAAAAAAATAGAGCATAAAATATTGGTGATTAAGCAAAAGGACCCACTCCCTCAACAGCAACAAAAACAAAATAACCCAGCCAGGAATACACTGATCAGAGCAGCTGCCCTCAGGTCTGGCAGATCTGTCTCCTGCTTCAACTGCAACAGGCCTCAGGGTTCTCTCTAGGCCTCCAGCCATCTCCTAGTCCCTCCCCATCAGCAGCTCCACCAGAGGCTGCCTGCCACATCCTGCCTTCAATTCCTGCCAACACTTTTGCTTGTAATGGAAACCATTATCGGTCAGTTTTTGCCCCCTTCTCCCCAAGTGAGGACCATTCGCCTGTCCACTGCCTAGTCTCCTTGCCTCTGGGGGCTGCCTGCACCCACCTCATTCTGGGCTTTGTTTTGGGAACTGAACACAACTCCGATGTGTGGGTCGTTTCCTCCAGAACCATCCACAGCTTATCAGGGAAACCAGCCTGGCCATGCATGTCCCAGTGTGTGTGTGTGTGTGTGTGTGTGTGTGTGTGTGTGTGTGTGAGAGAGAGAGAGAGAGAGAGAGAGAGAGAGAGAGAGAGAGAGAGAATTCTGGCCACCATGGAAGGTTCTGTGGAAGCCACTGGGGTCTTGTAAAGAACTCTAGCCAGGGTGTTGTGGATCATCCACCCTAGGTCTGCCCAGCACACCTCCATCTCTGTAACTCCCTGGACAGCAGCCACCTTAAAGAGCAGGTGGTATTCCTCCAGGGAGGATCGTAACACCCACACTGCCTCTACACTGGTGGCCCCAGGCCTGGCCAGCAAGTGTCTCCAAGAAAGGTCACCCCTTCCCCCACAACCAGGCATGGGAGTCCCGACAGGAAGTTCCCCTGAAGCCCCTCAGCACCTCCTTCCAGCACCATGTAGCCTTTCAGATCCCCAAGACGTAAGCCAAAGTGAAATAAAGAAGTTGAGGATGACAGAAGTAAATAGAACGTTCCCCTGCCTTCATAGACTAGGAGAACTAAAATTGTCACCATCTCAACATCACCCAAAGCCACGCAAGATCCAGTGTTATCCCTAGAAAAATTCCAATGGCTGTTAGTCCAAAAGCAGGAAAAAGTTTCTCAGATTTATATGGAACCACAGAAGAGCAGAATAGCCAAAACAAAAGAAATAAAGGTGGAAACTCCATGCTACCTACTTTTGAAACACACAACAATGCTACAGAAACCCACACAGCACGGTGCTAGAATAAAAACAAATGTCCTGACCAACAGGATAGGGAACCAAGAGCCCAGAAATGGACCCATGCTTCTACAGCCAAGGTTTCCTAATCTGCTGAGAGAACTCCTTTTTACAGTTTGTATTTTTCCCTTAATAACTTCTTACAGAAACGCAATGTGTTTAGTATATTGATTTGTAGGTGTTTTGTTAGTTTTTAAATCTTTATTTCCCACATGTGAGTGTTTTGCCTCACACGTCTTATCATCAGGGTATACTTGCATGCCTAGTTCCCAGAGTGGCCAGAAGAGGGCATCAGATCCCTCCGGACTGGAGTTACAGACATGCCAGCCACTATGTGAGTGCTGTGAATTAAACTCTGGTCCTCGGGAAAAGTAGCCATTTTTCTTAACCCTGGACCATCTCTCCATCTCCCTAGTCAGTGGGCTTTTTTTTTTTTTAAGAACAAAGTTACCATACCAACAGGACAGATTCTTTGATAAGGACTGTGTGAAAATCAGACATTCATATACCAAAGAACAAACATGGAGCTTATCAGAACACTTATAAAAGAGACACCACGGAACTCCTGGAGAAAACAGGAGGAAGACTCCTTGAAATCTAGACAGGGAAAAAAAAAAAGAAATCTAGACAGGGGTTTTCTAGATATGACCCAAGCACAGGCAAGAAAAAGCAGAAATAAAGAAGTGGCCTCAGTCAAACTGAAAAGCTTCCCCACAGTGAAGAAGAATCAGAGTTCACACAGCCCACGGGCGGTTGGAAGGTATTTGCAACCACGAGTTGGCCAGGGGCTAAAATCTCAAGTCTGTGAGGAACCCAATCAATCAATGCACAAAACAGATGGCCTATCTTTTTAAATAGGCAAATGGTCTGGAGACATTTGTCAAAGGGAAACCTACAGATTAAATGGTCAACAGATAAACAAGAAAGCAATGGTTAACACCACCAAGGAGTGAAATTAGAAACAGTGAGCTACCACCAGACGGTGTTAGCATGCCGGTCATAGAGAAGCTGAGAGGTGAGACATTGGACCGGTCAAGACACAGACAAAAGAAACCCCATTCATTGAACACTCACTGCTGGTGGAACGTAAGTGAAAGCCATCCTCAAAAACAGTGTAGAGGTCACAGTCGGAGTCACCATGTGATCAACAGTTCCACATCTGAGTGCATCTCAAGAGGAATTCATAAAGAAATTGGTGTGAAGAAAGTATACCTACGGTGTCATGCTCACTGCAGCACCAACAGCCAAGATGTAGGAACAACACAGTTGCCCATGGAACAATACAGTTGCCCATCCATGGATGAATGGGGAAAGAGAATGTGATATGTATACATTGGAATGTATGTTATGTGGTGGAATACTATTCAGCCCTAAAAAAGAGTTGTTCTGTGCAACAATATGGATTAACCTCACGCTGAATGGAAGAAGCCTAGCCTCTGCACGAAGTCACAGTAAAGGCAAACATAGAGAAAAAGAGCCTAGAGTGATTAATGCAGACAGCTGGCCAGGCGGGGAGAATGGGGAAAAGAGACATGTTTCGACAGGAATAAGTTTTAGTCACCTATCATACAGCCTGGTAACTGACACTAATAATAATGTACAGTTGTTTCCAGTTTGTCATAAGGGTGGGTTTTAGCACAGATGGCATTCTATATGCCAGTCAGCTTCCTCATCTCACAATGCACGTGTGCATCATAACATTACATGGTGGCCCATGAACACACACTTATTAAAATAATGAGGGAACCTTCAGAAGACTGGAAAAAGCCAAGACATTCCACTAAGCGAAAGAAGCCAGACACAGCCAGACACATGACATGGGACACTTTGAGATGAGCCCATGGCAGGTAAGCACAGTGTGAGGGGAGAGGCCACAGGTGCTACTCTGATCTTACACCGCCCTCCCCACTGTAGAACAGCCTCATGCAGTAATAAGCCCCACTTTTATTGGTTCAGTGTCTCATGCTGGTCTGATAGAATCCTCCAATTCAACTGAAGGAAGAGCCAGCTTCATGTAGACAGCAGATTATATCCACGGGCTGTGCTGGCACCTCCAATGCCTTCATCTCTGGCTCTTAGGACCAGCCATCTGTTGCCTTTCCTTACCCTCCGTTCAGCTTTCAACCTCAATTTCTGCACCACGCCCCGACTGTTCTAAGCTCCGTGTTTATAATCTCCCCAGCCTGGCCCTATCCTGCTTAAATAGCCAGATGATAGTGTGCCTCCATGCAGCTTGAGCCTTCCATCTGTGATGGTCCAGGAGAACCTCACAGATACCCCCTGTTTAGTTTTTGCTTTTGCTCTTTCTATTTGAAAGTTGGTGTGAACACACTGTGACTCTGGTCTGAGGGATCAGTAGTCACTGTGCTGGCAAGAGCCCACCAGCTCAAAATCCTTAGTCCCAATCCTTCGGGAGACGGGCAGGACCCCACAGCAAGGACCACCTCGGGGATTTGTGGCGTGCAGGGGAGGCTTTCTACTTGTCTATTTGGAAAAAGAAATTTCTTTTTCGAGACAGAGTTTCTCAGGGTAGCCTTGGCTGTCCTGAAACTTGCTCTGAAGCCCAGGTTGGCCTTGAACTCACAAAGATCTGCCTGCCTCTGCTTCCCAAGCACTGGGATTAAAGGCTTGCACCACCGCCACCTGGCTGTATGTTTGAAAGTTTCACAAGATGCCAGAAAAACTCTACACTTTGCAGAATGAGCATAGTCTCAAATAACTTTATTCTTGCTGAGTCCTGTGTTAATAAGAATTTGTACTAAGAACTTCTGAGGTTCTTAAACTCTACCCCTTGACCAAGACCCAAGAAAATCAACCACCTAGAGGGTTTCTTACCCAAATGTTAAAGCAAGCAGATAATTTTATCTGAAAAAGAAAACTGAGGGCTTAAAATTAACATCCTTGGTAACATCACGCTACTTGACAAATAGAGTTCTTACAGGAAAACATAAACAGTGTGTGGCTGCAGTTGCTTGAGGTGCCCCAGGAAGGAACCAGGGACTGGGGGTGGATGTGGGACAGGACTTTGTGCTCCTGTTAACAGAGACAGTTTCCGTGGTTCGGGATGCAAACTCTGAAGACAGATGGATGATGTCGCGACTGTGTGAGTGTAGTTAACTGTCCACTGAAATGATAAGAATAACTGTGCGGTGCGTGTGTTTTGTCCCCTTTATGAAGAATTTCTACAAAGCTAGACAGAGCTCCCATCCTTGGGGAGCTGACCCTGCCCTGCCCTGGTGGCGCTGAGTGCCAGGAAGCTCTGACTCTGCCCCTTAACTGCGTTCGTTCACAGGAGGAAGACCAGCCTACCATGGAGCAGATAGCCCGCCAGTTAGAGGAAGAGGAAATAAACCTGAATGAGAAGCCCCAGAAATACCTCCAGAAGGTTTTTGAGGATTCCATCTACAAAAGTCTGCTGGAGAAGAGCATCCTAGATTATCTTCATTACAACCAGTACCACCTGCCCATGTACGCGTGGCCAGGCATCATTTAGCTGTAGCCAGCCCCCCACCCCGGGCGTCACTTCCACTCTGTCAGCCAAGGGCTCCATAGGCAGAACCCCCCAACCCCCAACCCCACCACCCCGATCACATGCACTTCCTTCCTCCTGTGTTTTCCCGGTTTTCCAGCAGGTGGCGCTCGGCTGTGTGGCACTGGGAAGTCCGGGAACTTTCCAAACACAGGCATGTTCTGAGCAGAATAATCCACTCTAGCAATAAAATGACCTCTTCTTGCTTTTACCTTGTGCGTGATGCTGTTTGATTTCCTGGAATGTTCTGCTGCCAATTCAATTAGCCCTTCCTGTGTGTACCATTTAATAGTGGGTGATATAAAAAGAAAATTATGTGCCCAGAATAGGAGATTGGTAAACAGACAAGGAGAAATTAAATCTGTAATCCCCCCTCAGGAGGACTGGGTGGAACCTACCTGACCTTTTGAAACCAAGGAGGCTTCTTGCAGAGCCTTACTGTTTGTTTGTTTTTCTATTTATTTTGCTGAACGTAAAGGCTAAGGGGGAAAAAAAGGAAGACCAGGAGATCCACACACAGACCTCAAATTCTGAAATGTAGAGGGAAATTATTCTCGTTCATTTTGTTTGACGCTGATCTCCAGAGCAGTGAGGTAGAGCAGGGCTGGTTCCTCAAATAACCCAATGTGGATCAGATTTTTTTTTCCCTCCTCCCGCAGCCACTACCAGAGGCTAAGACAGGAGTATTATTATGAATTGAGAGGCAGTGAGCTATACAGTGAGTTTGGGGCCAGCCTGGTCTGCAAAGTGAAA
The DNA here is from genome assembly GCF_021556685.1 of Rattus norvegicus. Lineage (NCBI taxonomy): Eukaryota > Metazoa > Chordata > Mammalia > Rodentia > Muridae > Rattus > Rattus norvegicus. The sequence goes on from NC_141536.1 coordinate 133,369,021, forward strand.
ACCATCTCAAAGAAGAAAGAAAAACGGAAGGAAGCGGTCTTCTTTTCTAAAGAAAGCAAGTTTTAATTGCCCACCCCCCAAAGCACATGGATTCAGGAACAAACAGAAGCAGTGCAGCACAACTGACCCACAGTAGGGCTTTAAATTGTTTTTTATGAGCACAAGTATGGGTTTTATCACCCTACACCCCCATTACCCTACACCCCCATCACCCTACACCCCACCCCACGCACCCACACAAAGGCTCAGTGGCAAGATTCTCCCAGCTTCCCCAAGGCAAAGTGGGGGGGGCAAGCCAGAAGTCTACGTGCGCCATCCAGCTCTGACACAAGCTGCCTGGGCACTTGGAGCACCAAGTTGTTTGACATTTCTCACAACAAAGTTGTTCTGGAACACTGAGCTCCTGTTTTTCTGCAGCCAGACAAAAGCAAGAAATAAATGCCATCCATTCCTTCACACATAGGTTTCACACAAATGTGGGACAGGGAGGGGAGGACAGCGGTGGCCCATCTGGTACAGACTATCACTTGAATGGCGACCAATCGACCAATCGCTGCTGGCCCGTGCTTCAGAACTCACACCCAGCACATATTTCAGGGGTGTCAGCCCAGGCACCACTCTTCCTTCCCTCGTCCCTTTCCTGAGATGTCCTGGGTCAAACTCATCAGCAAATGTAGAGCATTTGGATGCCAGGGCCTGGGATTCTGGGCTAGAGGTTACAGAACAAAGTCAGCGAGCTGGTTTAACAGTTATGACTTTTGTGACCAACTATTACCATGATAAAGCCTCTAGTTACACAAAAGTGACCCCAAATGACTACATTAACCTTAACAGCAAGCCCTGCATAAATCTGTTAACTTCAGTGTTCTCTTTGCTGCCTTTAAAAAGGTAGCCATGGGCATCACAACAGGTGTGGGAATATCTAAAGTATATCCTGGCCTAAAGAGCTTGTCTGGTGACATTTTAATCCTTGTCCTACTCTTAGAAAGTAAGTTCCTGAGTCTAGGACCATTGACATATATGTGCAGCCGTTAGGAACAGGTTTCCTAAGAAATGAAGCCCTCACAGCTCACAGCTTAACTGGCCGGAAGGACTCTGGATGGTAAAAGCCCACAATAAAGATTCAAAGAGACCAACACTGGAATATCTCTGGGTCCCTGCCTGATTTGGAGATTCTATGGTTTGTAACTAAAGGATATTGTCAAGAAAAACACCTAAGTTAAATTTCCAAACACTGCTTCACGGATGCCTCTAATGTTCTTCTCACAGATATCAGTTCTTAAATAAGAAATGTAGCCGCCTCCTTGCCACAGATGGCTCCTTTTGGTTTTATGGCACTCAAATATCACAGGAACTTAAAGAGAGGGAGAGAGGGAGAGAGGGGAGAGAGACAGAGACAGAGACAGGGAGACAGAGACAGAGAAAAGGAAAACCTGCCTGGAGGATTAAAATCAGGCAATCAATATTTACCCTTAAAGGGGGGAGAGAGAAAGGAGAGAGAGGGGGGGGGAGAATATGAATGAATGCATGCATTTGGGCGAGCCAGTCTTAGCAGGACTGGAAAGTCGCGTGTGTGAGGAGATGTTGATTGTTTTCTGGCTGAGAGAAGTGAAGATAAGGCCGGCATAAAGTAAGCGCGGGCCCGGGGCGGGAGCCCGGCAGCTGTATGCTAATGTTCACAGAAGCCCAGCCTCCGCGTCCCCCATTAAAGCAGGCGACCAGGAGGCCACACATCACTGAACAAATAGGCTCTCTCTAGACAAATAAAATAACACACGTTGGCCTGCTCGGGGGTGGGGGTGGAGGAGCAAGGAGTGGGGGAAGATCGAGGGGGGGAAAAAGAAGAGTGGAAGAGGGTAGAGAAGGAGGAGGGGACAGAGGAAGAACACGATGAAGGACAGTGATGGGAAAGGGGAAAGGCGTTGTCAAGACAGAAACACTCAGGCAGAAGGGGGCTTAGAGAGAAGGGGAGAGGGACAAGATAACCAAGAGAGAGGTGGTGGATAGGGTGGGGAGATGGGGAAAGAATACCAGGAAGGAGGGACGGAGGAGGAAGGAATAAAACAGTCAAAAGAGGCTGAAGAAAGGATGGACGGTGTTTCAAATGGGAGCGGGGTCGAAGCAAACTCCGAGGACAAGTTGTGAGAAAAGGCCTGACCCAAGGGCAGAAGCAGGCCCAGGCCCAAAGTGCCCCTCAGCCTCCCAGTGGGTGGTGGGGTGTAGGGTGTTGGCAGTGGGGTCGCCAGAGTTTGGCTCCGCTTCTGTGGGTTCATTTTCAGACCCGGGGGGGGGGGTACGGGGGAGGGGTGGAGGGGACTTTGCATCCAGGCCCATTGTCACCGGGTTCGGGCAGTGCTGTCCCAAAGGCTCTAGCTGAGACATTCCCACATTCTCGCTTTGCAAACGCCCCCTCTTGCAGCCCAGGGACCAATCACCCCACGTCCCCCCTTCCAGTCTCTATCCGGTGCAAAACACAAACAGCCCTAAGGGCACTTCAGTGAGTGTGTGAGGTGGCCCGACGGCCTACTGGTGTGTAGGGAGGGTGGATAAAAGCGGTTTCCCCATAATGGACGCGCGGCAGATTGCGGGGCCCTGGGCTCTGGAGGGGAGGGGACACTCGAGCGCGTCCCTCCCGCGCCCGGCGCCCGGCGCGGCCTCGCGGCTTCACCCTTGTTCGATCTCTTTCATGCACTCTCCTTTTGTGTGGAATTATTTAAACGGGAGATCCGTGGCAGCTTTATGCTAATGTGTCGAACAAAGGCAGCGGCCTATGGGGCGGGGAGGCCCGGAAGGTGCCCAGAGGCCGAACTGGGCCCGGAGGGGCGGCGGCATCCCGCCTGCGCGTGTCTCTCGCGTGCTCCTGGGACTGACAAGACAACCCTTCATTCCAGCAAACACAAAGCTTCTGCACTCTGGGTCCTCCAGGACCTGGCGGTGGGTATGGAACTGTGAGGCGCAGTGCCTTCGAGTCGTGTCCTGTGGGAACCGGAATCTGTGTTTTGGAGCTTCTGTTAAATTCAGAGAGCAGGTTTCAGCAGAACCGCAGAAAGAATACTAGGGACACTCGCCCCGACACACACAATCCTGGTGTCTCCAGAAGCTCTCCCTGCACGGCGAAGCCAGAGACCCCTGACTTCCTGCTGAGTGGTCAAAGCTCAGCTCTAAATTTCCAAAGATTGTACTCAGCACCCAGATACCCAAATTCTAGAAACTCTCAGAGGTCTCAACTTCCTCTCGGAGCAGTGCTGGTGGTCAGTGAGTCCGCATGCTTGCCTGGACGGCAGCTGCAGCCGCAGGAAGAGATGATGAGAGCGAGCACCGCCGGCCTCCAGCTCTGCAGCGGTAGGAACCGGTACCCACCTCCCATTCAGCAAGGACAAGAATTGGAGAGGCGGGGGGGGGGGTGTCTCCCCCCAAGCGGTCCATGAAGGAAGAGGAGTCCTCACTTGATGTCCACTTGGGACACTTCTATGCCCAGCCTCCCACCGACTCCCGTTAAGGCCTCCTTAAAGAAGGCAAAGTCAAGGTTTCTCCACCACCGCTCCCGCATCCATTATCCTGAAGCACAGTGTGGAGATGCAGGCCGCGGGCGAGCTTTGCTCTTCCCAGGGGAAGACACTTCGCAGGAGTAGGAGTTCTGGTCCCTGCAGGCAGACAGATTCTGAGAAAATCCTGAAGACCTACTACCACCGGTGCTGGACAGCACCTGCTGGGGTAGCTGGTGCGAGCACGTGTCCGAGTGCGCAGCCTAAGTGTTCCAGGACTTTCCAAGTTCCCATTTATTTTAACTGTACCGGCGTGAAAAATATCCACTAAATATCTGCATAGATTTCCCTGACTAAATCAAGAGCCCTGTTTGAATTTCCTCGTACAAGGTTTTTGCTTGTTTGTTTTGTTTTTTTCAATTGTTGGACATATGCACCCCCACCCACCCAACATACATACACACCTTCTTTATACAGATATTAGTGGGTTTTCTGTTTGTAAGAACTCACTAGGCAACGAACTCTTCCGGTAGCCTTTTGAATAAAAAGAGTGTTACATACGCAAGACTAAATATCCTGATGGGGGTAGCCCATCCAGCCCCGCCCAATTATTCCACAACCCAGATGGGATTCGTGATTAGAAAATAAAATTGGCCAAAGCTGTCTCGGAATCTCCCTCTCTCCCCCTCTCTCTCTTCTAATTTCATCAGTAGTATTAATCAGCGCTCAAAAGAGCAAAGAAACAACAGTTATTTTCAGATCGAAACATTCATGAATTGTAATTCATTTTGGGATTTCTAACTTTTTAAAGACTAGCATTCATCACAGCATTTTATAAAATTTTCTCGCTTCAGTTGGTGGTTTAAAAAAATCATAAGACACAAAAACATAAAACTTCTTTCATCTGAGTTAACTCACCTTAACAACTGTCCCCATTACAATTTATTACTCAAGTGGATTCTGTTGAAAAAAAAAAATAACCCTGTATTTAATTTCCAAGCCAGGGTATTTTCAGAGGGAAACCCCAAAACAATTAAATGCCTTCGGTGGAATTTAATCTTAAATCAAACTCAGCAAAAATCTAGGTTCACTGCAAGAAAAAATGTTTCTCTCACTTTGAGTAAAGTGACATTTTCGACACAGCTATGACATTTGATGAGTCTTGGCTATTCTCTGGTGACGGACTTCATAGGGATCTACTCCTTTCCCAAGAAAAGCAATCTTTTGTGTTTCCTCAGGCCTGGGCAGGGAAGAAATCCCTAGACAAGTTGCCAGGTCTGGGTCCAAATCCGGCGTTGAGTGTGGTGTGTGTACCAGGGTTGTCCTTCCTTGTTGTCTCTTCCCAGTGGCACGGGAAAAGCGGCTGGTCCTCTCAGGCTGCAGGCTCCCTCTGAGGACAGATTGGCCACCCCCACCTCCCCCACCCCGGGCAGCACGCGTCTCTTTTGCGTCCAGATTGGCCGCGACCCGCGCTCAATAGCGGGAGGTTAATTTCCTTCACAAAGGTGAAGGGGGCACGGCTCCGGGGGGGCCCGCGCCCAGACAGGCGGTTGCTTTATTCCGCAGCGCCTTGATTGGAGCCCTTGATTTAGCATCTGATGTCAACCCGCAGACAAAATGCCCGCTCAGAATGAAAATGCATGAGGGTGCGCAGAGGGTGGAAACCAACTTCACCGTGCGTGGCCCGCTTGGGTCAACTCCACAGGCGTTGCCTACTCCCTGGACAACCAGAAGGCTCCTGAAGCCTGGGTCCGGCCCTGGCAAGGATGTCAATCCCCCCAGCTTAGGGATATTAGGGAAAGGAACTTCAGACGCTTAAGTTCCTTTTGGAAGCCAGCCAGCAGGCCAGGGCTGCAGCCCCGCATCCGGGGATGATCGAAAACGTGCTATGCAAACAGTTTCTCCAACTCGAGGGAAGCCTTGCGAGGCCCGCCGGCAGGCAGGCTGAGCCTGCTAGCCCAGACGCCGCACTCTACCGAGTGCTGCAGGCTCAATGTGTTGACTCTCGGAACCTCCCGGTCCCGCGGCCAGGGCACCGGCTGGCCACTGGCTGTCCGGACTTGAGTAGCGCGTTCCCCTTGCGGATGATTTTCCATACAGTGCGCGGGGCTCCCGCGCCCTTCTCCCGCCGCAGCCGTGGCCCTCGGGTCGCCCCTGCCCCCACCCCATCAGCGCGCCCAATTTCCCCTTGGGCTCCGGCTCGCGGATTGAACCCTCCTGACATATTTGGGGCCATTCTTCTCCTTTGTTGCTATTTAGCTCGCGACCCGCGGGTAATCCCCGCGCGGGAGGGGGGCGCACATTGTCGTGCTGATGGACGGGCCCATTTGGCGGCTCCGCGCCCCCCGGAGGAGACACACAAAGCCCAGGCACGTGCGCCTCCCCATAGAGGAGCAGCAGACCGTGAAGGGAGGCGGGGCCGGGCGTGTGCCTGGGCCAGGCGGGGCGGCGGCGCCGGGCGCGGCGGGGCGGGGCGGCCGAGGGGCGCGCGCTGGGGCCCCGCGCCCTCAGGTACATCTGCCGCACCTACCGGGCGACCCTCGAGTCCCGGCCCCTTTTTTGCCGCTCTGTCGCCCTCCCGCCCTCGTCGGCGGAGGAGCTGCGGACGCGCTGATTGGCTCCGGGGGAAGCGGGAGGCGAGAACAATGGCCCCCTCCCCCAGTTAAAAGGGAGCGGCGCCCGGGCCCGGGGACAGGGACGCGTGTGCGGAGCGCAGAGCCGGGCCAGCAGCCGCGGGCACCGCGCGAGTCCCGAAGCCGCCGCGTGCAGGCGATGGGCTGGGGGCACTGAGGGCCGCCAGGGCCAAGCACGGAGGTGGGACCCAGCCAGTGCGTCGTCGCCCTTTGCACCGCGCCAACATGCCCCGCGGGTTCCTGGTGAAGCGCAGCAAGAAGTCCACGCCCGTGTCCTACCGGGTCCGCGGCGGCGAGGACTGTGACCGCGCGCTGCTGCTGTCACCCGGCTGCGGGGGCGCCCGCGCCGAGCCCCCCGTGCCCAGCCCCGGGCCGCTACCGCCACCTCCGCCGCCGGCGCTCGCCGAGCGCGCCCATGCTGCGCTCGCCGCCGCTCTTGCCTGCGCGCCGGGCCCACCGCCACCCCCTCCGGGGCCGCGGGCCGCGCACTTCGGCAACCCGGAGGCTGCGCACCCCGCGCCTCTCTACAGCCCCACGCGGCCGGTGAGTCGCGAGCACGAGAAGCACAAGTACTTCGAGCGCAGCTTCAACCTGGGCTCGCCGGTGTCTGCCGAGTCCTTCCCTACGCCCGCTGCACTGCTCGCAGGGGGAGGCGGCGGCGCCAACGGCGCTGGCGGCGGCGGTGGCGGCACCTGCGGCGGAGACGCGCTGCTCTTCGCGCCGGCCGAGCTCAAGATGGGCACTGCGTTCTCCGCCGGCGCCGAGGCGGCTCGGGGTCCTGGGCCCGGTCCTCCACTGTCCCCCGCCGCGGCCCTGCGGCCCCCCGGCAAGCGACCCGCGGCCCCTGCCGCTGTCGCTGCAGAGCCTCCCGCCAAGGCAGCCAAGGCCCCGAGCGCCAAAAAGCCTAAGGCCATCCGCAAGCTGCACTTCGAGGACGAGGTGACCACGTCGCCGGTGCTGGGGCTCAAGATCAAGGAGGGTCCGGTGGAGGCGCCGCGGGGCCGCGCGGGGGGCGCGACCCGACCCCTGGGCGAGTTCATCTGCCAGCTGTGCAAGGAGGAGTACGCCGATCCGTTCGCGCTGGCGCAGCACAAGTGCTCGCGCATCGTGCGCGTGGAGTACCGCTGCCCCGAATGCGCCAAGGTCTTCAGCTGCCCGGCCAACCTGGCCTCGCACCGCCGCTGGCACAAACCGCGGCCGGCGCCCGCGGCGGCCCGCGCTCCAGAGCCAGAAGCCGCCACCAGGGCGGAGGCGCGCGAGGCTGCGGGCGGCGGCGGCAGCAGCGATCGGGACACGCCGAGCCCTGGCGGCGTATCCGAGTCAGGCTCCGAGGACGGGCTCTACGAGTGCCACCACTGCGCCAAGAAGTTCCGTCGTCAGGCCTATCTGCGTAAGCACCTGCTGGCACATCACCAGGCGCTGCAGGCCAAAGGCGCGCCGCCGCCCCCGCCGCCGCCGCCGCCGCCCCCTGCCGAGGACATCCTGGCTTTCTACGCGGGGCCCGACGAAAAGGCGCCCCAGGAGGCCTCGGGGGACGGCGAGGCGGTCGGCGTGCTGGGCCTGAGTGCGGCCACCGAGTGCCACCTGTGCCCAGTGTGCGGGGAGACCTTCCCCAGCAAGGGCGCCCAGGAGCGCCACCTGCGCCTGCTGCACGCTGCCCAGGTGTTCCCCTGCAAGTACTGCCCGGCCACCTTCTACAGCTCCCCCGGCCTGACGCGGCACATCAACAAGTGCCACCCGTCTGAGAATAGACAGGTGATCCTCCTTCAGGTGCCCGTGCGTCCGGCCTGCTAGAGTGCGCCCTCGGTCCGGGCCCCTAGAACTGTGCCTTCACTTGGAGACCCACAAAGAGAGCGCGCGTCCCATGCCTGATCTGGGGGGCCCCTACCCCCAATCCGGGATGAAAGTGTCGTCTTCGCTTCTCTTGGTGCGGCGTGACGGTAACCCTGGTCTTCTCGCTGTGACTCCTTTGGACCCCACCCCCTTTGCGTTGTGTCCCCTACCCCCAATCCCATGGCGCAACAGGAGTCCGTCTCTGTACAGGGGAGAAAAAAAATGCTGTATACGTTTATCTCGTGGTTGGACGCCTCTCTTTGAGGGGTGAAGCTGTTTTTCTTGCTAGTATTCACTGTGTTCATGGTCTAGAAAATGCGGTTTGCTCTGCCTACCAATCTCTGCTCTCAATGTCTGTAGCGTACGGGTTGTTTTGGGTGAATCTTGAGGAATAAATGCCTTTATATTTCACAGGCTGTAAATTGAACTTCCCACACGATTAGCTTTATTATGGCTTGTGAACTGCTGGAGTCTGGCTTTACCTTTTTGTATGTGAACAAATCAAATTGCTTAAAAAAGAGTTTTCTTTAGTATAGCCACAAATGCCTTGACCTGTTGTCTGTTGGGGATTGTTTTTTGGGGGTGGGAGGAGTTTTAACGAGATGCTGTAGTAACTGCCTTAGTATTTCACGGAAGACTTTTGGTTTGATCATCTTTGTTGAGGTAGAACTATTGAGTTCCCTTTACGTGTATATGTTGATTTATGCCTAATTGTTATTTATTCTTTATTTATTTATATTAATTATGAAGATTATGATATTATTTGATTGCAGATTCTTCTCTTTTTCCTTTTCTTTCTTTCTTTCTTTCTTTTCTTTTCTTTTCTTTTCTTTTTTCTTTTCTTTCTTTTTTTTTTTTTTTTGTGAGCTTTCCCCCTGCCACCTTTGACATTTCACTGTGCATTTTAGGAAAGAACCTTTTTGCTAGAGGGGCCTGCTGAAAGTTTTTAACTTTTCTATCTATCGAGGGAATTACAGACAACGTACCATTTTATTCTGCTTGAGGGGCCCCAAGGCCCTTGTACAACCGACAGCTCTTACTTTTAAATGCAATCTCTTTTCTACATACATTATTTTCTTAATTGTTAGCTATTTATAGAAAGCTTCGATAGAACTGTTTCAACTGTATAAATATTTACTATTCAAATAAAATATTTTCAAAGTCAAAATATTGTAGTCTTGTTTCAGCATCCAGTAGTTCCCTCCAAGGAGGATCTAAAATAGATTGTAAATGGTGTGTTTTAGTGGTTTCTTAAAAGCACCCTTATTCCTATGGTCAGAAAAAGTCCACCCCTCTCACAATAGTCACGGATTTTTCACAGCTGAACTTGCCTGTCCTAGATTCTGCCCCTTCTGATGGAAATGTACTGGATGGTGAGTTAGAGCCAGCCACGCACAGCAGCTCACACACAGCAGCTTTTCAGATGCGTCTAAGCAGTCAAGAGAAGCTGCCCTCTGCACAGCAGATACAGGAGCCCCACCTCAATTTATCATATTCTTCCCTTGTCTGTAATTTGGTGATAGCCATTCCTCAAATAAAGTGAGGGGGATTTTTAATTACTCTAAAGGACCAAGTAGGAGAAAGCAGAAAATATAGATATGGGTGTAACACAAGTTCAGCAACTGGATTTAGAGAGAGGGCTCTAAATAAGTTTCCAGTCAGGTAAGTCATCCACAGGGCACAGGAGCAGGGGAGAGGGAGTGAACACCATCTGTTTGGGGTATTAAATTTAATAACAGGCAATTACAATGTTTTCCGTTATTTGTCACTCAGCTCTTTGAAGAAGGGTTCTGCTGATCACCCACGGTATTCTGGAAAGTGCGATTAAGGAGCAGAGCCACACAGCACAAACGAGTGTGCCCTGGGTTTTGTGTCGCTCTTACCTTTTCCCTACTCATTAGAGTTCCAAAGAGAAATATGAGATTTTAGCTGTGAGGATCTCCCGAGAAGAGCTGTGATGGGGTGGGAAGGGAACAAGGAATTCGGAAGGAAATATGGAGTCTTTAAAGCTGTCCCTCTGAACCACCCCATCCAAGCTACAGAGCAGTGTGTGGGTGTTCAGTGGCAGTAGATTTTTTTCACATGAAGTCTACTCCCGCTTGACAAGACCTGTTTCTGGGAACAGCAGCTGCTATCTGCGCTGGCCGCATCATGTTCGCCTAGACCACAAGGTGTGAGCTCACCACTACTCTTCTTTATACATGCAAATATGACTTCCTCGTTCCTGAGTGGTCCTCTGTCTACTGAGGAAATTGTTCTAGTCGAGCAGATATATTACTTCTCCAAAATAAAAGCCAGAGTTCTGTTTGTGTGTGAGAGCTTCTAAGTGAAGCTGCATAGGAAACAGATGTCTGATGTTGCCCCCCGAGGTGCAGACGAAGACCATTGGTGGACTAATTTCGAAAGAATTCAAGTTAGCATAATATTCTACCACTAGGAAGTCACTCTTCCTTTCTTCAAGCTTCCTCAGAGAGTGGAGAGTTCTTTACAGTGGCTGAGGTCACTCCAATATTGGGAGGTCAGTAGTGGAAGCCAGTTCATCATTTCCCCGCTCATACCACAATCGATGAGAAAATAAGGGGTTAGAGTAACAACCTGGGTAAAGAGGGAGGAGCCAAAAGAGGAAAAAATAAGATCAAGATCGCTAGCCCAGTTCTTTATTTCTGTTTAGACCGAGCAAATCAAAAAAGGAAGGGTATTCTGAACTGCTTTGGACCCAAAGTGAGTGTGTTTCTGGAACAGCGGAGAGGCACCAAGTTGCCCCCTTTTCTTGCTGACATCGTTGTCCCGAGGCCCAGAGCAGCGTGCCCTGTCATCCACAGGTTTTTCCGTCTCTGAGGCTGGAACAGTGGGAGCTCTAAAGGGAACCTGAGCAGGGACACTGCTGGGAAAGTCTGCTGTGGGAAGCGACGCCCAGGCTTCCCTCCTTGGTAGCACCATGGACAGAGGAAATCACACCTATCAGCTGCCCAGAAGGACCGGCAGTTTTGGTCTAAAAGGAGACTGGTTGGACTCAAGCCCTGCCACAATAGTCCAAGACCTCTTAGTCCAAGAAAATAGATAATTCTGGAGGAGTTTCTTCTTACAAAGAAGGGGCCCTAGTGACGGTTGTTCAGGTTCTGTAGCTTTCATCAGTCTCACTTGGATTCCTCTAGGCTCTGTGTTAACCTGAGGTAGCCTTAGTGAAAGATTCCACTAGTGAGGCTTGGGGTGTATGCACCATGGAGAACTCAGGGAGCATTCTAGAGTCTGAGAGATCAAAGACAGAACAGACCCCATAGGGGTCCACTGTTTTTCACACAGGAGGCAACATCTTTGTCTCAACTGTTGGCCCCTGTGACATCTAGAATTTGCTATAAACTTGGCACAGGCTTAGTTTGAACAAAAGTTGCCATCTTCAAACAATTTCCTGGCAATTATCATCTGTTAGCTTGTTCATGAACATGGCCATGTTCAGATAGAATTTTTAACACCACAGCTAGCGGAAGCTGTAACATTTGGTAGATGAAGCTACAAGCTGTGGGACTTTTCAGAAGAACAATAAGAAAGCAGAACCGCAGAGAGAAACCTGTGGGGTGAATTAACAACACCCAGTGGCCCAGATTCTGTCTAATCAGCACAATAGCATGGTGGCGTAAAGGCTTCAGACTTTAACCTTAAAGCTGTGTTCTGGTGAGAATTCAAAAATTAATAGATCGAAAAGTGAGAGGGAGCGGGAGAGAGAAAGAAGCCAAATGTATCTGTGAGCGTCACCTCATCCGCTATTTAAGAAGTGCTTGTCTCTTCCTGTCGGACCTGCAGCATGCAGTGAGAATGGCCACGGTGAAGGCTGGTGTGCTCACCACTCCCGAGGTGTATATCAGGAGTCAGAACAGACACAGCAGCAACAGAAGTTCAGAAATGAGGGGACTCCCTCAAAGACTACGGCATGGCCCAAGAATGCAGCAGACCCAGGCACTCTCACAATGGACGACCAGCCCAGTCACTGCTGGGAGTCCTGGGTTCCTGCATCTCAGAGCTCAACCTTCTCTGCCACTGAGCCAGGCAGAGTTTCACAGCAGCTATGGTTCAAGTCGTCAGAGAAACCATACTTGCTATGTGACTCTGGTGGGTGGAGGAGTCTTTCTTTCTTTTTTTTTTAAACCAGGTAGTCTTGGGAAGTCCTGTCTTCTTCTAAGGTCGTTAAGGAAATAGTAGCTCAGTAATTTCTAACATCTTCATCCTGTACAACTGACTACTGGTTTTGATTCACAGAGGCTACTGGCCAGAGGAGCAGGTTTTCTGAAGAACAGCAAGACCTGTTTCTTTGAACATATTCTTTACGAGGAATCACAGGGGCAAGCTACTTGAAATTATACATATGCAGTGATGAAAGCAACAGGGTCCAAGGAAAGGTCTCAGCAAGGGACCCATGATAGACATTTGGGGAGGGGGGGGTCAATTTTGCATAGAGATGAGAGGAAAGAGAGGTCTGGCTTGCCAAGTTACCCTCACAACTATTTCGGATGGTTTTTATTCTCCCAGTTTGGATTTTATTATCCTGGTAAAGGCCCTAGACTGTTATACTTCTCCAAATCAGAGAACAAACTGAGCACATGACTTAAAGCCAGTTCACATATTTTAATGAACCCAAACATTCACCCCTTCATCTCCTAAGCCCCAAGTGTCTGTCATCCTTTGTCTAGCAGATACTTTTGTTGTGGGCACGCTGCCTGTGGAAATTGGGGCTGACTGTCCAGGCTGTGTGCACTCCCTTCTGTATGGCGAGCAGATGGGCTATAGGGTGAGCACATTCACGCTCTGTCTTGTTTGAAGAGTTCTGAGCTGTGTGGTCTCCCTGGTGGCATTTCCACACAAAGCATTAGTACTTCTGTTTTCAGTTTTGGATTTTTTTTTCTTCTGTTAAACCCACTGCACTAAGGCCACACTAGAGGGACAAGCCATTCCAAGCTGCAGTGAAACTTCTAGAATGTTCATGGCAGTAGGAGTACTCTCAAAGGCCTGACTGTGAAGCACCTGTGTTTGAAGCACATCGTTGTCACAGCCTGCCACACCAGCAATGCTTCCGAGAGGCTGTCTACATGGTTCTCATTGATTTACCACTGCATCTCTCTGGTATCAGACATTCATGGGTCCTCCCATTTGTCTTGAGCCAGTAGGCCAAGCACAGTGTAGCAGGGAGACGACACCGGAAACTTCAACCTTAATGCATCCAATCTCTTCTTTCACTCATCAAGGGAGGTCATTCATTGAGCGCAACACCTGCTTTGTCTCTGCTGCACACAGAGACAAAGTGCAAGGTCCTCTTCGCAAACACCACAGCCAGATGACAGTCACAGCTGAGGCTGTCCGAATGAGCAGAGTAAGCCAAGATGCTATTGTATGTTGAACTTAATAGGGCACTGCGAAGGCGTTAGTGCATGGAGAGCCGACTTCAGAGGAGGGCTCTTTCTCCTGGGGAGAGAAAAAATCAGGCTACGATTTCCTGATACAAAGAACAGAAAGAACAGGAGACCCCGGTTAAAAGACATGCGTTTGGGGTTGCTATTTCAAAGCTTGTACCGTCAACTGATCTGTGGCTCTTGTTGCCTTCTGCCTGTACTATGGGAAATATATCACTGCTATATTACAATATAGAAGCAAAGAGGCTGTCACTAGTTTCCTAAAAAACAGAAAACTGACTTCCACTTGATTTCATTCACATTGCTCACGTTCGCCCCGATGCATCGTGGTTGCTTTAGGCAATGTAAAACTCACCGGACTCCCACCAATCGTCACGCAGCTAAGCAGAACAGGTCATCCGTTGCTGGTAAGGCTTTCTTACTGACATCGTGATCTGACTTTATCAGGTGAAATCACAAGTTGGACTCTCTTTAAAAGTAAAAATAAATGCTTCATCCGTAGTTCAATTTAACATTTCAAGGGATTTGGATAACTCACTTATTAGCTTAAAAGTTGACTTAAAGACAGAAGATAACTTTGAATTTGCATTTACTTGCTTCAAGTTTGTGTTAATAGCGACAAAGATCTTCTTGGCAGTTGCTGATGTCATTTCTTCTTCGAAATAATATTTCTATTAATTCTTTGAGAATTTCAGACAATGTATTTTAAATATATTTATCACCCCCCCATGTGCAAATCTTTTCATAACCATCCTCCTATCCCTTCCCAGCCAACTTTGAGACTTCTTTTTCTTTCCATGTGGAGTTCAGCTAGTTTTGAGAATGGGGCCTTTCCTGTATGTAAGATCAACTTAACAGGAATCACATTAAAACAAAGCAAAACATAACAAAACATAACAAACAGCAAACTATCTCTCCCTTCCCAGAAGCTCAGAATCAGCTAATGTCTTTTAATTGTGCAAATATTTGAACATGTGGACATTAGGTTAGTGTCCAATGGAGAGACTGCCAATCATTAATTTTATAACAGTTTTCTGATCCAGACTATAAATTATGATGATGCTATGGTTTGACTACCCCAGAGTTCATGATGGAAATGTAATACCCAAGTGTTTGAGGTGGGTTCTAATAAAAGGCATTGAGGCCATGTGTTAATGTGGGAGGTAAGGCTATTATAAAAGCACTTGGCACTGGGCATGGTGACACATGTCTTTAATCACAGCATTTGAGAGGAGGCAGGCAGATCTCTGAGTTTAAGGCCAGCCTGGTCTACAGAGAAAGTTCCAGTACAGCCAGGCCTACACGGACAGACCCTGTCTCAAAAACAAAACAAAACAACAACAAAACAGCAAAGTGTCTTGGTCTCCTGCTCTTTCTCACTTGCTCTCTGTCTTCAGTAGAACAACAATATAGTAGGGGGCTCTTGGTGCTCCCAAGGGAACAAGGACTTCCCAGGATCCAGAATCACAATACACACCTATTCACTATAAACTGACCAGCCAGTGGTGTTTTGTCAAAGCCGCAAAGAAACGGATGAACCTGGGAAACCACAATAAACCTGCTGTAGGCTCTTAATTTGCATTTCCAGGGCTTTGCTGATCACAGACATACTGCGTCAGCACCATGTGGGGCCAGTCTGGAGAGCAGACAGAACTGCAGACCTCACCTTGAACTCCCTATCACATTAGAACCCAAATGGGAACAGGGTGTCAGGAAGCCTCTGCTGACCTTGACATTGGCGGCATGCTGGATTTAGAGTGAATTGTTGTCCATGACTGAGTCATCCCAGTTTGGGTAAACAGTAGAATTGAACTGAGAAGAACTGGTATCTTGAAATCTTAGTCAGGGGCCACCAGCTCCAACTAATGATGCATCTGTAACCATATTTGCAGCTAAACTTCAGTGCAGTCTAGTCTGAGGCCTTCACAGGAGCGACTCACTGAGTTCTCACAAGTACTCTACATGGCTGCATTGATCCCTATTTATCTGTGAGACAGATGAGGACACAGGAGGTCCTACAAGAGACAGGTTCTTAGCTGACCATACTGGTACCAAGAGAGAAATATGAGGTGGCAAACATTTTAGTATGGGAGAATTCATATGGATTGTGTGTGAAGTGCATTCTGTCCTCTTGCCAGGGACCGGGACATGTTCAGTTCTTTTTTTTTTTTTTTTCTTTTCTTTTTTTCGGGGCTGGGGATTGAACCCAGGACCTTGAGCTTCCTAGGCAAGCGCTCTACCACTGAGCCAAATCCCCAACCCCAACATGTTCAGTTCTAATCCCTAATCAGGTGTCAAATGACTTGTCTCCCACCTGGGGAGAGAAAAGTTATCTCCTATTTCAAACACAAGAGAAACTTATTTACAAAAACCTTGTAAATGCAAGTATCTGATACTCATGAGACAATCAGATACATTCAATCCTCCAACTGCAACAAAACCTCTCCCACTTGCATAATCCTAAATTTGCAGATTCTGTCCTCTTTTCTGCTTTGCTTTAACAGACTGCAGATGCAAAACAGAAGAGAAAATAGATGGTGGCATTTCTAACCCACAGGACATTGGGTCAATCTCTCTGAGTCTGCTTCTGTGCTACCTTCTATCTGGTTCTTTACTTTCCATTTTGGATCTAAGAGCGCTTAGTGTGGAAATCACTCATTGCTATTCACCTGCAGGCAAGTTAACAGGCCATTCTGGAACCATGACAACCACTGTGAATGAGGGCTGGGCTGGAAGTCCCTAGGCAAAGTGGGTCTGAAGGGCAGCAGAACAACACAGACACATTTCTGTTCAACACAGGAAGCAAACCCAGAGCCTGACACTCAAGATATAGAAACTTTGTTTCATGAAGGAGTTTGTATGTATCCCAGGCTGGCCTTGAACTCACAATAATCCTTTTGCCTCAGCCTCTGAGGTCCTGGGGTTACAGTCATATACCTCTACCCTGGTTAGAAAATTTAAAGGAAATATTATGGTGTGCGGGTCAGTTTGTTGCTGCTGGGACGTATTTGAAAGGAGTAAATGTTTGTTTGGGCTCATGATGTCAGAGGTCACAGTCCATGAGACAGATGTCATGGTTGAACAACACTGTTCACTTTATGGTAGCCAGGAAGCAGAGACACAAAGGGAGAGGTGTGGGTAAGACACACTCTTCCCTGACATGGTCCCCCAGTGACCTACATTCTCTAGTTATGCCCTACTTCCAAAATTTCCCACCACCTTCTAAAATACAGCAATCACCTGGGCATCAAGCCTTCAACACGCCAGTCTATTCAAGACATTTAATATTCAAATTCCTGATAGAGTGCTCGCCTAGTAAGCTTGGGGCTCAGTATTTGATTTCCAGAAAAACTGGTCTCCCCACTCTCAACAATAATGAAACTTTATGCTTCAAGGAGCATGTCACAACCGTAGTTTCTGGAATATTCCTTTCTCTTCCAATGTGAAGGATTTTAAAGGCTCATGTATAAAAGAGTGACTTTCCCTGCATGTTGTGCCTGATGAGATTCTCATCTTGTCGCTACTGTGGTTTTAGGCAAGTTATTATACTGTCTCTGATCATTTTATTATTGATAAAATGATGAAAGGGTAGCATTCGAAATGTCCAATGTATGGGACATTGATAATATTTTCTACTTGTACCATTCCTTTTGGTATCATTTACCAAAATGTCAAATGTACCATACCATTTATTGTGAAATAGAGTCTATCCAATCATTCTCTCTTTAAGACCGAATGAATCTCTGTGAATGCTTCCTTAAAATGTAGTAGAAGTTACACTAAGAAATCACTAAGTGTGGCTTCTAGTGAGGTCAGGAATGGCCATTTATCTTCTGCCTCAGTCTGTCTTGGTCTCAGCCCTACACCATGAGATAGTCCAAGACAGACTAAGCTGGGATTCCAGTCAAGATTGAGACTCAACCCTGGACATGGGAGGGAACAGGACTCCAGCTCCTTTCAAGCCCCTCATGACATTTGCTTGAAAGAGTCCAGGTAAGAAGAGCCTAGACAGGCTTGATCATTCCCTGGAACCTCAAAGGAGAGAAGTAAACAGGAGGGGCTACTGTTTGAAAACACTGAATTTTGGGGGGTGATTCATTACATATTGTTATTAAATTCCTGGTATTTCAAGAGTTCTCTCTGGCCTTTCAGAACGCTGGGCATGCACTTTTCTGTTTGGTCAATTACCTCAACCCTGCGTGGAAAGTGTCATGATCTACCATCACTTCATGTGTGATGAACATGATGAGTGTTGAGGAGTTCATCCTAGATCGTGTGACTTTTCTTCTAGACATAAATGAGAACCCAGGCCTTGGGTCCCTAGTATGGCACCCTTTTCTGTGGTCTAGGTCCCATCTTCTGACCTCGGTGGGTACCAGGCATGTGGTACCAGACATTTCAAGCTGTTGTTAGAATGTAGTGCTGTGTTCTCTCTATTATCTTTCATTCAGCTTCAAAACAACCAGTGCCCTAGTTTCTGTGTTTTTATCCATGGGATTAGTGTGCTTGTATAGCTTTGACCATATAACGACAAATCATTCCAAAGCTCAATGGTTGAGAATGGTGGCTGTCATTCACTACACTTAATTATTTCTGTGGGCCAGGAGTCAGGAGTAGCTGGGCGTGGGTGGTGCATCTTTGCAATCCCAGTCAGTGCCTGGAGTTGCCAAGGCAGGGAGATTTTGTTCAGAGTCAAGTCAACCCGAGTTATGTAGCCAAGACTGTTACAAACCAACAAATACAAAGTAATTAAGTTGCACACTTGGTTGAAGGGCTGCATCCTGGAATATTACAGTTATTAGGGTTGGAGAGACGGCTCAATGGTTCAGAGCACTGGCTGCACTTCCAGAGGACCTGAGTTCAGTTTCCAGCACCCAACGATAACTTACAAGGATACACTAACTCCAGTTCCAGGGGTTCCGATGCCATCTTCTGACCTCGGTGGGTACCAGGCATGTGGTGCACAGATATACTCAAGGTAAAACATTCATACATACAACATAAAATAAATAAATCTAATTTTATAATTAAGGGGAGGAAAGAAGTCAGTTATCTGTCAAACATGTCCGCATTCGGGTGTAAGGCTGATGGTGTTAAGGGGTGGACTTCTGATCTGGCACCCTCATACGGCCTCTGGGCTCCACAGCACTGCTGGAGTGTCCTTACAGCATGGCAGCATTGCCAGAGCAAGCTACCCAAAAGACCAAGAAAGAGACTGTGGTGCCCCCATCACCTACTCTTGAAAGGCACAGCACTGTTCTACTGGTCCCGTAGATTAAGTCTCCAGCAGTGTGGGAACAACCACACAAGCCAGACATCACTATCAGGAGATGATGGCCCCTGGAGGTCACCTTTGATCAGTATGATTGTTCTAAAGATGAGGAGATAAGGCAGAATGTGGGAGACGAAAGAGCTCAAGGTCATAGTGTTTACTGTTTATAATGAAGGTTCAATCTGGGTGGTGGTGGTGCATGTCTTTAATCCTAGCACTTGGGAGGCTGAGGCAGGTGGATCTCTGTGTGTTTGAGGCCAGCCTGGTCTACAGAGGGAGTTCCAGGACAGCCAGGGCTACACAGAGAAACATTGTCTCCGAGGAAAAGGGAAAAGGTTGAATGGAGATATATTTTGGTGCATAATATTACTATCTTCATAAAGTTCTTGAAGATGAACAAATGTTGGTCTGTTCCTAACTATAGTCTTAACTACATAGCCCAGGTTCACGTGAGTGACTGTGAACTCAAAATCCTCCTGTCTCAGCAACTCTGGGTACAGGGATGTTGCCATGGAAGTATGGGATGTAGGGTGGGCAAACCAAATCAGAGGCCTCACTTTCTTTGGTCAGAAAATACATAATGGCTGCAAATTTTCTGTAAGATGTCTTGCCTTCAATTTTTTTCCCCTAAAGTTGATGGATAATATGAATTCTCTTGTACAGGTATGGGAAGTTATGGGTCCCTACTTCACTTAAAAGTATAATCACTAAATTGACTTTATATAATTTAAAAATGATCATCTAGTCTACCAGGGCTAAAATAATGGCCTTAGTTTGAGCTGTTATGGCTTGCATATGAACCACCCCACCCTCGAGGGAGGGGTTTGGTTTCTTTACAGAAGTGATTGGATCCCGAGGATCCTGACCTTGTTCTCCAGCATGATCCTGCTTCCTGGCTTATGGATGCGGCTGCTTACCCTTAACAAGATTCTTCTTGCTTTTCTCCCTCATTCTCTGCAGAATGTTGGGTCACACCTGGAGTCTTGGCATAAGGCACTTCCTACAGTAGACTCATCCCACAGTGGCAGTCCCACTCACCTCGCTAATTCATCCAAATCTATGTACCTTCCTAGATCCCCCCACCAGATCCCATGACATTGGAGGTTATAATTTTAATGTATGAATCTGGGAGTTGAACATGAAGTCTGTAATAATTATGTATACTCTAACCAGTGCGTCATTTTCCAATACTGCAAGAAACTATCTGAGGTGGCCAAGTTTAAAACACGTGTTTTCAGGCTGGGCCTTGTGGCTCACGCCTTTTATCCGAGCACATGTGAAGCAGAGGCAGGTGGATTTCTGTCAAGTTTGAGACTAGCCTGGTCTTCATAGATAGTTTCTAGCCAGCCAGAGCAACGTAGATAGACTCGGTCTCAAAACCACAAACTCAGCACATGGGTTTACTTTGGCTCCTGGTTTTCAAGGGTTTGGTTCAAGACTGGTTAGCCTCACTGCTTTTGAGCTATCAGGAGGCAGCTCATCATTGTGAGAGCATGTGGAGAAACCCAAAGCCTCTCACCTCATGATGGGAAACTGGGGAAAAAATGAGGAGGAAAGAGATCATGGTCTCACCGGCCCCTTTGAGGGCATGTACCCAGTGAGCTAAAAACCTCCTAGAAGCCCCACCTTAAAGCTTCAACCACAGCCTAACATCACAAGCTGGGAACCTCGCCTTTGATCCAAAAGCCTTTGCAGTGCATTCCAGATCCAAGCTGTAATACTTATTTCAGTTTTGGAAATTTATCCACAAAAATAAGAGCAACCACATGCCAGGGTCTGAGTCAATGGCACTTACAGCAGAGGAATTGTGACAGGAAACACTGGGGACCACCTCAATGTGTACACATGGGTCAAGGAAATTAAATTCCGTATGGAGGAATGATATGCAATCCGTGAGCATGATGAACTAGAGGCATGTGCACCCGTGACATAGTAAATCTTTTTGTTGGTGTTTGTTTTTCCAGACAAGGTTTCTCTGTGTAGTTCTGACTGTCCTGGAACTCACTCTGTAGATCAGGCTGGACTTGAACTCACAGAGATCCACCTGCCTCTGCCTCCCGAATGCTGACAGGCACCACCACTAATCTTAGATGAGCATTAGAGTAACATATATGACGCTGTTTCTGTACAAAATAAAAGAAGGCATCTGTGTGTGTTTGCATTGCATCTGGAGAGAAATCTTTCAGAAAGAATTTGCATTTAATAATCTGCTTGCCATTTTCAAGGAGAGCGGAGCTGGGATGGGGCAAATATAGGAGAAAATGTATAGCGTATCCAGGGTATCATACAGCCATACTGTTGTCATCCATCTTTGCTAAGTGAACAAACAAATCTCCCCTGGTTAAGAAGTTCCTGTTCACGTCTCCCCACTGCCGTTGCCCTTTGCTTTTCCTGAAATGAAGGTGACAAAATGCTCCGAGAGGAGAGCTAGTAGGGTAACCATTTCTGAGGAGCACTGAGGACAGGATGGGTTGCCAGTGCTCAGGAGGAGAGCTGCTGCTGCCTCTTGAACCACTGGTGAAGAGAGTGCTGCAGGGGTGCAGTAGCTCCGAGGGAGGGGGCGTCTCACAGAGGCCCTCGGGTCTCACTTAGCCTGGCAGCGTTTCTTGGGGAATATTGATCAAAAGTGCTCACCTCTATCATCTGAGGAGCATAATGCAGTGTGTGAGTATTCATGGAAAAGAGCTTTTCTTGGCCAGGCTATTTTCTGAAGTCAAAAAGATCCTTTCAGGGTCCGTAATAGCCGTCCCTCCACACTTCACACCCTCAGTGAAAAGCACACTCCAATTTTCAGACCCTAGGACCCCACGCCAAGGAGGCGGCTGAGGAGCAGGACCTATTCATGTAAAATAGTCTGTCAGCTCAATGAGCATTTTACCAGAAGGAGAGGGAAGGATACGTTAGATTAAAAATTCCACCTGAACACACAGGAAAAGACACCTTTGTGCCTGAGATCCTTTAATGCATCTTTTCTTTCTTAAATATCGTAAATGGAACTTTCAATCATATGCATAATGTAGCCAGCCACGGACAGAAGCACATTGGTGTGAGAGTGAGCCTGTGTTTTTCATGTCTGACAAGTATTTCCTAGTTTTTCTGACTTTGGCAGAACTGTATACATTATTTTTTTAATTTACCTGTCTACCTATCTACTTGTGCGTGCACACACACACACACACACACACACACACACACACACACACACCCTTCTGTCTCTAGCACTGGGGACCAAACCAGGGACCTCTTGCATGCTTGACAAGTGTTCTATCACATACAGCACAGCCACTTAAACCTTTACTTTTCTCATATTTTCCAACTTAATTTAGACTAGTAGAGACGTAGGTATTAAATTTTTTTCGGTAAAGTTCTAACCACCAAAAAGAAAGAAAGAAACAAAAACATGATCCAGTTTGAGCAAATCCTTTTTCTGACTCTTTAGCAGGGCTGTCATTTCCCATGGGTCCCTACTGTGGTGTTTGTTGCTGGTCAGCTCCTTTGGAGCACACGTGAAAGCACCTTTGGTCAGGGAGTGTGCCATAGACACACATGGTCTTCCCCAGTTGGGCCATCGTCCATGCCAGAGAGATGCTATGGCAGCTACAGCATGTGGAAAGCCCAACCCTTGAAAGCAAGTCACTCCACTTGCTGGCAGTCCCTGTGGTGTTCAAGACCTTGGTGAGTCTTTACCATCGTTCCCTTGAATCCCTACCTGTAAATGCTCTTAGGAGGCGATCACAACTGTCATCAAATGGTAGCAAGTACTGAACACCATGTGGCCTTTTGCATCCGGAAAGTGGGAATGAATTCCAGGGTGTGGTTGACCTGCCTGGGCACTGTATCAAGCCTGCCTTGGTGCCAGATCTTTCTTTTCAAAGTTTATCTTTTTTCTTTTTCTTTTTTTCTTTTTTTTTTTTTTTTTGTTAAGACCTGTGTAATCTGTCTTTCCAGGAAAATGCTATCTGGTGGTTTTTGAATTCCCAGTAGGGGTTGCTTCCTAAGTGCTTTTTAATACATGACAGAGAGGTCATATTTCTGGCAAACCAGATCCTCACAGTGCCAAAACCTTGCTGTGTTCAGCTTGGTTCATATGATAGTGATTCAAGGTGGTCTCAGACGTGGACTTAGGAACACCCTCACAGTGGCTACACCCTCACAGTGGCTACACCCTCACAGTGGCTACATTACAGTGGGCATGTGAAAGCTACATTGTGCGAGAACAGTCTCTATGGACTGGTTAAGGACAGTCATTGTTGATGAGCAGAGGTATCACTAAAATTCGGGAACCTGGAGACAGCGCCTGGCTAGAGCCCCAGTTTAGCTGCATGAGAGCCAGTGAGGCAACATCTTCAGGCCTCATTTTTTTTCTTAAACAGCAGAGGTGGATGGAGGACAGGGTGGGTGTTCCCAGCTGTAGACCAGGGTGGTAAAGAACCATCTATGTAGAGAAGCTTACTTGCTGATCTTTTCTCATAACCCCCATGGGTTTTGTTTGGTTGAAAATGAAATGCAATTAAAACCACATCCATCCATCCATAGGAAGGGGAGCGAATGAGAAAAGCACTCCTTGATAGAAACGTTTCTACCAAGTGGCCTTGGCTTAAATGACACACAGAGCTGCACAACGCATGTGTGTACAGAAGTAAACACTGTAAATGTGGTTATCTTCTCACTAGGAAATACTCTATTTGAGGAAACAGGGAAGAAACAGGCATTTATTTGCCCTGGAATACAAACAAAACAAAACAAAATCCCTAGGGCTGCATTCTTCTAATAATGGTCCTTGTTGTCGGAAGCTGGACTCTGCCGCGGTCTGAGACTCCATGGGGGTGTTGATGAGGGTTTCTGGAGAAGACTCAATCGCTTACAGGAAACATGGGGCCTGGAATCAACCAACCCCTTCCCATCTTTTTGCTATAAATAATAAAGTAATCTCTATGAGACAATAGTGATGCCACCCTTTACATTTCAAGTGCTCATTTCCATATTTGAAAGGTGTCCCAGGAAGACCCCAGAGGAAAGGTGTCCCAGAATGACCCCAGGTTGACCCCAGTATGACCCCGGAGGAAAGCCCCCTGTGAATCCTGGAAGGCTATCTGCTGAGCTGAAAGGTTAGCAAGAGGGAAGAACTCAGCTCCAAGTAGCAGATGCAGAGCACTGGCCACCGGGCCCCACAGACACATTCGGACTGCCTTCAGTCCCATCAGTGGGGCTCCTCTGGCTTCCCAAACAATTCTTGGGCATCCATCACCCAAGCTTTAGGGATGGGGTAGCTTGTGGGATGGGATAGCTTGAGGGATGGGGCGGCTTGAGGGATGCAGATGCATTAGTTCTATCCTGGGAGGAAGTGAGGCGGGAATCTGAATCCTTAGAGGAGCCTAAATGATAGATAAGGCTGAGAAGTACTGTTTCTGATTCGCAGAACTTGTGTTGTTCCTAGAAGGAACTATATACACAAACTCTTGATTAACAGTTAAAAGCTAGAAAGATGTCAGGTCAGTTCAGGCTCTGTTCTGCACTGGACCCTCCCGGAACACACCAGGATGAGCCTTTCTCAGGACACCAACCTGTTCTATAAGAAATGGGTACTCAGCAAGCACTGGCTACAGAAAAAAAGTGAACGAGTGTCACAAGCTCGGTTGTTCAGCATCCTGAGAACTCTACTGTCTGAACACGGAGGGGCCCAGGATGCTCTCAGAGACCATGGGGTCAGGATAGAGTGTGATTGCTGAAGTCCTGAGGAGAGAAATAGCAATACCTGACTTCAGCCACAACAGAAGGAGTCCAAATTACATGTTGTAAAATATGTAATTTTTACAAAGTCCTCAAATACTCCCTACTCCTTAGGGGCAGGGACTCTAGCTAATACTGGCGGATGCCTAGAAAAGACACAGCAGAGGCCAGAGGTCATTGTGAGGCTACATACCAGTTGTAGAAATAGACCATACTGGCCCACTCATGCCATTGTAAAGCTGGGATGAGTCTAAGTAGGTGAGGAGAAGGATGGAGCACAGGTTTGCTGTTCCCAGCTGTAGACCTCGGTTTTGGGGAACCACCTATGCAGAGAAGGTTGTGATCACCAGAGGCTGCAGGTCCTCTGCCAGCTGACTGCTAGCATTCCATACCATGACCCATGAAGTAATTCCACACATACATGTAAGCTCTCTGAATGGTACACTGGACACCTCTGCTGGCTTTGGTTTACAGAATGCTTTTGAATAACTCTGTTCAATAAAAAAAATCAAATCAACTTTTTTATTAGATGGTGGGATAAACTTTTATTTTCCTACAGACTATGAGAATGTCAGAAACACGTAGCACCTAGGGTGCTGTGTTTCTCATTCATCGAATCATCACAGTAAATCAGAACGAAAAAGAGTGAGCTGGAGTTGAGTGGCACCATTATGGAGCTAAGAGTTTTCCAAGCAGGGCTGCCTTTGTGGAGTGTACCATGTCCCTGGTGTACATGTACACTCCTGACAAGGGGGAGCAGATCACACACCCCTCAGAACAACCTAGATGTGCAGCATTGGGAAGTAACAAGAGACCGCAAAACAATCAAATGACATGCTATATAACTTAATTCAACATCTCTATCAAATTGCCCCCTATTTACACATACTACATACTGTAGACCTGACACTAAGGAAATGCTTGCTTACTGTGTACATCACATACATAGCATCTGGGCATCTCTTGATGAGTTTCCCTTAGATGCGACATCCCCTTCAGTAAGTATGGAGTGATACAGCTACATATAAGACACAGAGGAAGGTTTAGAGGGCTCATCAAACCTCCACCACAGGTCAGTGGAGGAAAGGAAGGGACACCTGAGGACGGTCAGGAAGACAGGGTTTGCATGGCTCTCTGGAGCTGTGTAAGGCTAAGGGTCCTACTAAACAGCCACACTGCAGAGTCAGAGTCCATCCCGGGGCTCTCAGGAAATGCCTGCTTGGCTGCTGAAGACACTGTAAGAGTCACTCACCAGGCTGCACTTCCTTTCTTCAGTCTGCTGCAGGTCTGGCTATTTTTAAAAAGTCCTAATTTTGTGGGGTTACTAATTTTTTTTTTACAGCATGAAAGTCTATACAATAAGACTATAAACATCAGTTTCCTTCTTCATGGACATCCAGAAATCAGCATGTGGAGAAGGGTACTGGCCAGACCCTGCATGAGCCCAAAGAATCTTACCACACTTTGGGGTAATTAGGGACACTTTTATCACAGATGGCTGACCTACTAATACTAGCGTGACGAGTGTCTCTCAGGAGGGTCTCACCAGATGAGTGACCCTTAGTAATTTTGTTAAAAGACATTTATTATGAAAACACAATGTTTGCTTTTCTAACTGACAAAAGGAAACACCAAACTTGATCATTTCAATTTTCCACCCCAAATAACAAGAGCTGCTAAGTCTAATCAAGCATGGTTGCCAGAGTCCCTACTCCCAGCTCTTAGGTCTCTAACCAGAGCTATTACCAACCAACCCAAGACCCATGGACTAAACAGATAAGTAAAACAGAAACAGACATGAACTGTTGCTGTCAACCTGGGCATGGGGTTGATAAAATCATTAGGGTACAAGAAGTTCAAATTATTTGCTACCTCCAATTGAATTTCTCACTCCGAGTCTGAGGGCTTGTGGAAGCAAATGACATTATGAAGAGACAGCTGTGGGAGTGAGACAGGACCTCTGGGACCTGGGTTGTGGCCCTGGGTTCTGTTATGACTGAAAAAGACAAAAGTGAAAGACTTCCAAAATGACAAGAATTCCACAACAGTGTTCATGGGGCCTGAAGGTAAGTGTTCCCACAGAAGCTACTCAATGACCGAGTACTGCAGGGGCCTTTGGTGCCCAGGACTTGGGAGGTGCTTTCTGCAGGAGCCAGGTCTGGGTGCTTTGTAAACACCAAAGTAGGAGATCAATAACAGAAGTCTGAGCACACAGGCCACACACACACAGACACACACACACACGGAGACACACACACACACACACATACACGCACACACAGAGACATGGACAGACACACACACACACGGACACAGACACACACACAGATACACGCACACACAGAGACATGGACACACACACACAGACACACACACAGATACACGCACACACAGAGACATGGACACACACACACACAGACACGGACACACAGACACATACACAGAGACAGCCACACACAGATACACAGACACACACAGACACACATACAAAGAGACACACACACAGACACACACACACATACAGAGACATACAGACACACACAGATATATACCCAGATACACACACACACACACACACAGTGGGTGGTATAAGAATCAAGGTTTCACTGACACAATGGAAAACGTCATGACAGGCGATTTCCCTTCTATCACCATTAAGCTCCCACTAAGTGAGTATTCTGGACCTTTAGGAAACAGCACACAGGGAATAGAGCCTTTCTTCTACTTTGCAATGTCCTGCTCTCTCTATGATCTTCAAGCAGCTCTCCAGGGGCTCCTGTCTGTGGGTCTGGGATGAGAGGCTGTTGAACTCCCTTCAAAGCAGCAGGCTGGATTCTCCCTGCAGTGGGATGGTGCTCCTAGAAAGCCTTTCTCAGAATTCCCACTCACTACAAGACTGAGTATGGCTTCTGGCTCTGCTCCTTTTTCTACCAAGATCAGTAGCAGCTGACCCAGCTCTGTAGTAGTTATAAAAAGCTGGCTTCTCTGGGGACTGGACACTGATGAGGTGGATAAGCAGAGGAGTGACCAAGCAGGCTAGGAGCAGTAACATGTGTGAGATCTGAGGGCAGAGGAAAGTAAGAGAGGTGGCCACATCCAGGACATTCTTCCCCATGCAAGGGGTGGCTTCTGCTGCATTTTCTGTTTTGCTCTGAGGCAGAGGAAAGGATGAGGCAACACTGGAGCTCTGGGACAGCACTAGAGCCAGGACAGAGGCACGGGGCTGGGGTGTGTGTGTGTGGGGGGGGGGGCATGGCAGTGGGGGCGTGACCACGCAGAAGTCTTCCCTGTGAACTCTTAGTTGCCAGGTTCTAAGGTCCAAGATGCCCATGTCTAGTAAGGGACACATTTAACTCCTTCCTTCCCTCCCATACCTAATAGGCACAACACACCCTCCTTGGAACCAATATATGAAATTTGATCCATATATGTGTATGTGTATATAGGTATGGGTCAAATCTATTGCCTGGAATCTGTTACCCTAAAACTCCTGTGACAAGTGCTGTTTCTAAGGCCTGTCTTGGACTCTGAACAGCAGACAGGAGGAGGACTGCTGGTGAGCTTTCAGGGGACACAATGTGGGTGCTGGTCAGCCCTGGAGCTGGAGCAGCCACTAATCTGTGTTGATGTGAGTGGTGCTGGGCTGGGCTGGGCTGAGTTGGGCTGAGCAGGGATGCTACCCATCTGCCTAGTGTTCTCACGGGGATACTCCCGTATTTTTAGACACTCCTCTTGCTCTGTGTGGGACCATCACCTGACAGAACTCTGTGTTGTCAGGAGAATTTTAAGTCAGTGGAAAGTTCCAGGTGGAAAGGGTTCAATGGTGGAGATGAAACTTCCTGTAGGAAACGACCCTGGGGACAGCCAGTTTCCATGATGGTAAAATTTTGAGTAAAATATAAAACCTAACATTAAGGATTAGCAAAATGAGTATGGAGGAAATTCCTCCAACCATTACACAGTTGCTTTGTCAGCCCTTTTGGGAATCACGCTTGGGTGTGTAAAGGAAAGGAAAACGATTCGGTGATACAGACAAGTAGTGCCCTTTGCCCCTTCCCTGTGGGCCCCGAACCTTTTGCTACTGTGTTCTGCCTAAAGACTCCTGGCTTCCCCATTGCCCGTATGACAGCAGGTTTGTTCTTGGTTGAGGGTGACTTCTTTCTTTTCTTCTTCTGATGCCCAGGGTTTGGTGAGATTCCAGGACAAGAGGGATGCTGCATTGTTTGAAGGTTCCACAGATCCGTCGGAAGACGCTGGGGCCCAGCCATGAGAAAGCCTGCTGCACGTGCGGGTACAGTGGCAGATTCCTGAAGTCTGGATTCTGAGGTTCTGAGGAAATCAGGGGAGTCTTGCCTGTCTCTTCCACATGGAGGCTTTTCTTGGGGTCCACACTCAGGTTGGAGGTCAAGACCCCTGCAAATGAAGCGGAGAATGGCCACATACTGAAGGAAGTAGACACCGTGCTCGGAAGAGAGGGAACTTGGCCACTGGGAAGTGGGTTTGAAGTCCTCCCTGCCCTGTGGTGTGCTGGGCGAGGATGTTTGTTGAATGTATCAAAAAAGAAATGCCAGTTCTCTTAGTGTTTGCCCTGGGCCCTTCTACAACATAAAGGAAAGAAACTACAGATCTGTGGATCTTTGATATAAAATCGGCCTTTCTGGCTAATACAGAAGTAAGGAATGAAGAGAAAGGCATCGGATTGCAGCACACTGCAGTGAAGGCCACGGAGAAGCCCTGGGCAGAGTCAATGGCGATGCTGTTTCTGGGATCCTAGCATGTTTACACTTTGATGTTTCACATGAGTTACTACTCACTTATTCCCTGAAGGGCCTAAGACTAGAGGTCACGCCTAAATTGCTTGTCTGAATGAGTCCAGATGAGCATGCAGATAGATATTTGGCACTAGAGGGAACAAGGAATAAAATTAAAACTCGCAGCTCTGCACTCTTCCGTCCCCAGGGTGGCTGTCTGGGAGCTCAGAGGAATACAAGAATGTCTGCTGTAACACTCGGCCACTGTTGCGGGGTTGTCCTGGTCTCCCCAGGGCCACTCTGCGGATGAGAGGATTTCTTTCATCACCCTCCCCCTTGTAATTTATTTTTAAATGTTCTAAGCTTCCCAGGGTGGCCCCTGCCTAGAACAAACCTCAAAAGCAGGCCTCCTGCAGTCTCCTCCCTATGGGCTGCTGCTCTTCAACTATGGCCTTTGGAATTGTTACTACCAATGTTTGAAATTTATTTAGGCTATTTTGTTTGTTTGTTTATATGTCTTCTGACCTTGTCCTATCCTTTCTGGGGAAGAGCTTCTGAAATCAATACTTAAAAGTTCCCTTGACCCATGGCGATACTCTGTCCCATGCACTGTATGGTTTTTCACTTTTGGATTCTGCAGACAGACTTTCCCTCTCCCTCCCTTCTAGGCTCAGTGGGACTGGTAGACAGAGAGGACCTGGGCTCTTTTCCTATTGTTTTCCTCATGAGAAACAGGCTACTAAGGGTGGGGTTAGCTCAGTGGTAGAACACGTGCTTAGCATGCATGAAGCCCTGAGTCCCAGCATTGCAAAATACAAAACCCAGGTTGCCTTAAACAAAGACTGCACAGCAGATGGGGGCCATCCAAAGATTGGTGTTGTGTTTAAATGTGCATTTGTTTTGCCTACCTACGTGTCTGTGTGCTGCTAGGTGCCGGCTGTCACAGACAGTTGTAAGTTGCCACATGGGTACTGAGAATTAAAGCCTGGTCCTCTGGAAGAGCAGCCAGTGTTCCTCACAGCTAAGCATCTCTCCAGTCTCCTCCAAGGACTGGGTTTTTAAGGTCATCTCTCTCTTTCCTAGTGTTGGGAGTGGGAAGGAGCATTTGATGAGGGGTAAAAAAGGTGATGGGGGAAACCTGACTGAACCTCACAGAAGATTCTGGTTTGAAAGGCCAACTACTGATAACTGATCACATCAGCTGGAATTAAGAAGTCAAAAGGACAAAAAAAAAGCAAGTGAGTGAATGCTTAAAAATATTAGGCAAAGGAATAAAGCACTTGCTCTTGTTTGGTCAGAAGCAAACGTTTTAGCCTGTACTCTATCCCCCTCCACCAAGGAAGACAGGTTGAGTTCCTACAGACTGACAGGGGAGTGTCATCTGTCCCACTGAGTAAACCTGGGACAGCATTTCAAAGCTCTGCAAACAAGGGGCTTGTACTCCTAAAGGCAGGGACCCTATTGGTCAAAGGCAGAGAGTAAAGCCACACCAGGGTCCAGTGCACTCGTGACTCATGCATCCCTTCAGTTTTGACTTTCTCCTGGCACATTTTCATCCTGCCGTGACTGCCCTGTGCCCATTGAAGCATCCCTGACAAATACAGAGGCAGCGGCTGCAGGAAGCAGAGCTGAAGCTCAAAGGGTAAGGGCTGCCTTCATGATACAGTGACCATACTTGCCAGCTGCTGACAGTGCTGCCCCAGCTTGGCCTCTGCTGGGATAGAAGCTGTGGCTTAGTCACAGGACATTTGGGCTCTATTTTATCTCTGCCAGGGCAGGCACAGGAATAGATGAGAGATGGGGCCTCTATACAAATCTTTGCCCCTAAATTCCTACTGGGAAGGGACCTTACAATTCTGTTTCACCCCTTCTGACTAGAGAACTTGTGTTCTATAGAACCTATCACCTTTGAGGGCTGATGTAAGTTAGCCACTGGGACCAGTCTAAAGCCATGGCCGAGAAGAAAAGAAAGGGTCGCTGGGCTAGAGGAATGACTCACTATAATGGCCATCTGCACATCTAGCCAGCAGACATGGCAGGCTGCTGGGTTATGGAGGTGTCCTGGAAAAGCTACTTCTATTCTGTTGGGACCACCATAGGAACATGGTTAATAAAGACAGCTTTCTCTTCTGAGTGGATTTATCATAGGTGCTATCCAAGCATCTCCTGCCTGTGAACCAGAGAATCAGTACAGCCAGGCCACACTGGAGAGTTGCTGCCCAGTCCTGCAGTGGTGGCAGCCATCCATCTGAGCTATCTGTGCTGGGTCAGGATCTCAGACCCTGGACAGAAAGGTCAGGTTGGGAGGTTACACCTGCCATCTCAGCCGGTTCTCAGCTTCCTAGACTGTGGATCCAGGGGTTTGCAGCCCTCTTCCCTCACCCAGCTTTTGTCTGCTTCTCTTCCTCCAGCTGCTCTATTCAGCAGCCCTCCTTGACGACCTGCCCTCCCTGTGTGGAGGCCTTGGCCTTTGGAGGCCTCTGCTCAGGCAAGCAGTCAAAGGCTAGGCCACCACGTGCCTCATCTTATCGGCTCATCTCGACATCCTGCTTCTCCAGTCTTGGCCAACAAAAAAAAGGGGGGGGGTGCGGCCCTGTACCCATGGCTCCCTGCAGCCCCACACACAAAGGGGAGGCGACAAAGACATTTTCCACGATGGCAGGTGTTGGTGTCAGATTCCACCCAGAGTGTACTTGCAGAAGAAAGGCAGGCAAAGCTGGGCTCCACAGGCAGCGCAGACATGTAGGGGCAGGAGAGTGGGCAGGGCCCCTTGGGAGGAGACAGGAGGCAGGCAAGGCTGAGGCCAAAGAAGGAGAGTGGGTATGTAAAAGTCAACTAAGGGTTTGGCGGGGGTGGGGGACCCACCAAAGTTAGTCTTACCTTGCTCAAGTATCGCAATGAGACCATTATGTATTTTAATCTGAAGGGAGAAAAGATAAAAATCCAGTGAATGAGAGGATGCCACACCCCCAGTTGCAGCTTGATGACGACACACACAGCTGATAGATAACACATGTATCCCCAGCTGTACCTAGTCCTGAAACCTCATGCATCATTCCGGAAAGTTCACTTCAGTACTCACTCGATGGGATCAAATGCCAGTTGGTGCTGTGTTTATAAACCGAGTCCTCAGAAGCATGCAAACAGGTCCCTATCACCCAACTATATATAGTATATATATATATCCACACTATCTTACTCCCCATATTGTCCACAGCACATGCACCCTGCTTTTGGTTTCAGAAAGCAGTTTCCTACCCCACCTCCCTTCCCCAGTGCTCCTGAATTCTAGATAGCTAGGCTCCTATTGGGTCTGGACATTAGCAGTGACACATTGCAGTTACATTGCTATAACTGTAAACTCAGATTGTCTGCTGATCTCATCTGCCAAGGTTGGCACAGCGACCAGAGATTTTTCTAACACCATTTGGGCATTCTTTCTTTTATGCCTCTCTGAAGGAAGTGTGTGTGCTTCTATGAAGTTTGATTTTCTAAGCTATCAATGAACACTCAGGCCCTGAGTTTTGAGTACTTGGGGTGGGAAGCCACGATCTCTAACCAGCCTTGGATGATCAAATGGCAGTTCCGTGTCCTACTATGAACTTGGCTCCTTCTCCATGTGAGGGCATGAGCAGCTCTGTCTGGGCTGAGGACCCAGTGGGTCCTTAGACATTAAAGCAATTTTCCAATTTTCCAATTCTAATTTTTTTCAGTGTGCCATACTGCAAGGCTCCCTTTGATCTAATGGAAGATGGCAAGCAGGGTGCCTGTGTGCATGGGTCCACCTTGAGTGGAAGAGCCTTAGGTTTTCAGAGCCATGTCCCTGATGCCTTCCCATGTGAGAAGAGGCTCCTTATGAAGGGGATCCTTGATCTCACTCTCCTGCAGCCCCCTGGCCCTGGTTATGCTATGCATACAGGCTCTTGATTGGTGGAAACCCAGAAAGCAGATGGTGCGCTAACAATGGAAGACTTGTTTGTAATTGCTGATGAGGACTGGTTTGCGCCTCTCCTGAGGGTCCCCAGACACAGCCTAGTGTGGTGTGCTGGCCCACAAAGACTATCTCAGTAACTGCCAATCCATGGTTGAATTAAGGCGATGCAGAGGCAGTTGGAGGCTGCCTTGATTATTCCATAGGGCTCAGATGTCACCTGCTCTTGACATGCAGGCAGCACTCTTGAAGGGTGAGCTCCCAATTGCTGGGACCAGGGAATAGGCTGTAGCTTCTTAGTACAATGTACAATCCCAGGGCTTAGCACATATCCTACTGGAAGAGTCTAGAAGAGAGAGCACTGAGCTTGGAGATAAGGAAGGAGAAGAGACACGTGATGCCTGGGAGGAAAGAGGCACAGAGTATGATTTTTTCCATCTTTTTTTTTATCAAGTGGACACCAGATATGATCTGAGTACCATTACAGGCTGCAGCAATGGAGACAACAAACAAAGGCCTTGCTTCGGGGGCTACAGCAGACCGGGGGAGAGGCAGAGCACACAAATAAGTGGACACAGAAATTTCTGTGGTATCCTAAGAGAGAGGCCAAGTTAGGAAAGGAAAGTCTTGGGAGGCTCCATGGTTACTTGAGAGATGCTGTACTGCAGGTTACAGTGTGTCTCGAATAGGAAGACATCAGTAATGCTGGGACATCAGCAGCCAGTTCCTTTACCATGTAGGAGCACCTGGTGAGAGACTCTGGGAGAGACCCCTTCAGCCTACCTCAGACACTACCCAGCCAGGCTGGAGCCAGTTGGCAGTTCATACACAACAGTGTTAGCCTAGAGAAGAATCCAGGGGCCATTTTCAGAGCATGTTTTACTTTTTGGTGTTGTGTGACTTCTCTGGTATTCTGGATATCAACAAGGGTTTTCTTTTTTAATTCAGAAATAACCAATATGGTTGGAGGTTTGGATTCTCTGCAGCTCAGCCTAGAGTTGTGATTTGAGAGCCTATTGGTCTGTGTAGAGCATGTTTCTCTCAGCTGCAAAGGAGTGCAGTTTGAAGCAAGCTCTTATCTTTTCGGAAAGTCTGCTGTCCAGCATTGACACCTGGGGTAAATGTGGGACAGGGCAGACAAGATACGTGGCTGCTTGTCCCCATATCCTTGTTCCTGAACAGTCAGTGTGGAAATGATTAACTGGTTCAAGTAATTAGGAAAGAGAATGATTTTGAGAGTTGGCATGGGTGAAGGAGAAAGACTGGACCAGGGTTCCAGCTTTAGGCAAGCGCTAACTATTCTCCCAGCAGGAAGGCAGGCAAAGGAGGATCAGAGCCCTGCCGGGGTTATTCAGACCCCTTGGAATGGCTCTGAGGAATGGAACAGGTGCAGGCAGTGGATGGGGAAGCCTGCACATGCAACTCAACACTGGCAAACCAAGACTGGTGGGGATTTGCCAGCCTAATTAACATCTCCAAATGGCCAAGGATGGCTTCCAGTATTTCCAATCCAGCAGCAGTGGCTATGTCCTGGCTCCAGGCCTGGCACTGGGGTTGGCTTCCCCTGCTTGGTTGTTGGTCTTGCCCATCAACTTTGGTTCTGAATCAGAAAGCCAGGACAGCTGGACCAACGAGCATGGGGGAAGAAGAAAGCGCCTGAACTGTGTACTGTGTGCAGGCGCACGTGTGTTAGGGCCCTAGTAGACAGTTGGGACATTAAGAGAAACCTTGCTGGCAATTTTCTTTCTTGCCCAAATGTTATGCGAGCTTAGGAACTCAATGTACCCATGAACGAAATTATGCAAGTAGAATCATGCTAATAAAATGATTTTTAAAAACACAGTAAATGCAGGGCTGGAGGGATGGCTCAGCAGTTAAGAGCACTGAGTTCAATTCCCAGCAACCACATGATGGTGGCTCACAATATCTATAATGGGATCCGATGCCCTTTCCTGGTGTGTCTGAAGATAGTTACAGTGTACTCACATAAATAAAACAAGTAAATAAATCTTAAAAACACACACACACACACACACACACACACACACACACACACACACACACTGAATGCTACAGCATGAATGAACTTTGAAAACACGTTATGTGAAAGAGGCCAAGTCATCACATTACCTGGTTGCATTTATACATATAGAATAGGTAGATGCAGAAAAATGAAGGTGGGTTAGTGGTTTCACAGGACCGAGGGTAAGGTTTGTGGAAAGAATGAAGACTATGAGTGTGCTTTGTTTCTAGGGGAAATGAAACACTCTGGAATTAGTCTATGGAAATAATTGTACAATCTTTGAAAACACTTAAGAAAGTATCAATTGTATTCTTTAATTGCATAATTTGTATGATATGCAAATTATATCTCAATACAGTCCCCTCCCCCCCCTTTTTTTAAAGTTTCCTTTTTATCCCTTTGTATAGCAGAGGTTGAAGCCAGTGTGGGTGGTGGTCAAGTATTTACCACTGAGTTATACTTCCCTCACAATTTAAAAAACAAGGCAGAACAGGACAGAAAGTGATCGGAGAAAAATTCTGTACTCTTTTCATTCCAAAAGCAACACCAGAATGATCTCAAGATTTAGGGAGAAAATGCACCTGTGGGCCCAGGAAGGAGGGGGCAGAGTAGCTATGAGGTCACGTGGACGTCGCCAACACCTCCTGAGCTGAGCCACAATACCGACTTCACAGCACCCTCAAAGCAGATACACTTCCTGCAGGTGACACACTACTCCTAGTGCCCGAGGCTGACTTTAAGATGTCCTGTAACTTGAGTTCGGTTTTCTTAAAAACACTCAAGAGTGGCCTGTTTGGGGAGGGAGAGGGGTGTTCTGCCTCTGTGCTCCTTGGGTTTGGTGTGTCTGTCTCTTATGACTGCACTTTTTAACTCCCTGATAAGCAACAGTTAGGTCTGTGGACATTTCTGGGGGAGCACTGTGAGTCCTAGTATGTTCTGAGGTATCCAAGGAAACAGCAGAGGAGAAATGGAGCTCCTCCATAGTTTGGTTGATAGAAACAGCCTCCTTGGAGCTGGGATGGGACTGGGATCTGGTCCTGTGATGGGTTACCTATTAAAACTGCATGAGTCCTTAGACCCGACATCTAGCACCCAAACACGAGCAAACAAAACACTCCTGTTGTCTTCAGACAGTCAGAGGCAGTAATGGGCCTGGGGTCAAGGCTTTGTCTCCTGGAGCTCTGGCTGTGCACCCCACTGAAGTTGGGAGCAGATAACAATTCAGTTCACGTTAGTTACGTTTCTCAGGTGTGCGGGTGAAAGGAGGAGAGAGAGCATTTGCTACTCTACCACGTTACTCAGGCCATAAACCCAACACATTAGTCCTTTCTGCCTTTGAGGGGAATGCTTTACTTTTGGTACAATAAAAGGGTTCCTCTTGGTCTGCTTCTTCCTGTGGATTTGCTCCAACACAATGGATGCCCAAAGGTATCCAAGAACGTGTCTTGTCTGGATAGAAGGCCCAGATCTTGCCATGACCAGGCAGCCACATGACATGAAAACAGCATTTTCTTCAGTTCTTCACCTGCCAAGGAGGGAGATAACCCCTCCTCACAAGGGCAGATGGTGGGGCAAGTGCACAGAAGCGGCCTGTTGTAAGAAGCAACTAAGTTCTGTGGAGTGTTCTGCAGACCTTCCCCCACTGCTTTGAGATGGGATCTTGCTGTATTCTCCAGGCTGGCCTTGAACACCTGGGCTCAAGGGATCCTCTCACTTCAGTCTCTCAAGTAGCTGGGCCTGTAGGCATGTACCACATGTGGCTTTTTGACTGAGTCAGGACTGCAAGAACCACTTCCTGATCTGCCCATGGCTCAGTCGTTGGTTTTCTCCTTGCTGCTCAGTTATTTACATAGCTCAAGGCCAGAGTGGAGTGAATGACCAAAGTTCTGTCTGCCTCATGCTCACCTTCCTGTCGCCTGGGTAGCCAAGGGAAAGGATTGTGTCCCATGGTACCATGGTGTGTGGGGCTTAGTGCACTCGTAATAACTTTTTAGGAGGGATGTCTCTGTACTGCCACAGCCTTCTCCTGACAGCCACAGTACCACAGGCCTGTTGTGTACCAGGTGATACAGTGAATGAATTGTTAGTACAGTGAGGTATTATCTAACTTGTCCTTGCTGCCAGTGTCCAGTCTCCACAGACGCCTTTCAAACGATGATCATAGTGTGTTACCCTACTTCTCCAAAAGCTAGCTGTCTAGCTAACTTTTTTTTTTTTTTGTCTTTTGAATCTTCATTCATGGATGGCTCTGTTCTTCCAAGCCCCAGACCTTCACTATTCCCAGGAGTGTCAAGAAAGCTCCACCTGTCAGGGTTTTCCCCTGTCTGTTTTCTGCCTGGCTCCTACATATGGCCCATTTCCTCAACTCTGTCCAGAGTTTTCATCAGTATCTTACTCCCAGTGAGGCCTTTGCTGACCTGTTATCCCTCCTCCATGGCCCCCCTTTTTTAAGTATTTGAGAATCTCACATCAATCACCTGGATTGTGCTCATCCCCCAGTTCTTCCTCCAAAAAAGAAAAACTAAAAACAAACAAACAAGTCCATTTTGTGTTGTCCATGTACTCACTGGAGCATGGTCAGACCCCTAGTGGCCAGTCCTACAAGAGAGGGTGAGCCTTTCTCCACCAGCATCCCCCCCCAGCACCACCACCCCAGAAGCCATCCATTGTGGAGAGCTATGCTGAAGCAGTGCTCACATGTAGGCAAACGAGGGGCTGACGGGGTCTGTTTAAATGTATACCTCCACACTGGGATAGGTTTTGCCTCTTAGCCCCCACTGTCTTTTCTTGCTTAGCACCAAGGAGCTCCTGATGGCTGACTCCTTCTCTCTTCTCTGGGAGGTAGCCTCAAAGAAGGCAAGGTACCTTTCTGCTTTGCCCATGTTATGCCTCTCCTATTAAGTCCCCTTATGGGGGTGGAGTGACTGTCTGAAACCCTACCCTATGGGGTTTGTGAGGTGCTCCAAGGAGTGAAGCTGTTGTAGTATGGACTGATGGAGCTTCAGGAGAGGTGTGGTGATCACCAGGATTCAAGGCTGGCCAGAATTTCAATATCTCATTGTGGCCTCCAGCAGGTTGGGGGGGGACACAGGTAGGTGGAGTTCATCTGGGATTTTATCATTTTATGTTCTGTCAGTGGTGAAAACAACAGGCTTTGGTTATTCTTTCTCTTTCATAATGCTGTGAACTTTCTTATATTCCAAGAAGTCAATGTTGGCCATATAATGCTATAAATTCACTCCTCTTCCTCCCTTCCTTCCATCTACACATCTCCTTGCAATATTGACTAGCATGTTTCCTTTCCCCATTTCAAAAAATAAATATTTCCACTCAGTATTTTTCGGGGCTTTAAGAGCAAATTTATAGGCTTTCCCCTGACCCTGGGTGTCACCCTGAGTGTCCCTGTAAAGTAGCACAGAACATTCCTTCTATCCAACTGCGTACTCCAATGCCAGCACGAGAGCTTCAGTTGGCTTTGCTCTAGTTTGCTCTTTGCTAAGTGGAAATCCAGGCAGAGTCATCGAGTCTTCCAGGAAGGCCCCAGCTGCAAGGCTGCACATGGACCACCTGCAAGGACAGATTGACATGAAGGCCACAACTGCCACTGACAAAGAATGTGAGCCCGGGCCGTCCCAGACCCTGGGCTTGCCTCAGTAAAACCGTAAAGGTTATTTTGAATAAGCCTTAATTAAGGTTCATTTCCAAAACTCCGTCTGAGAAAGATTCTTGGTATCTGGTGGCCATCCCTTGGTAACTGCTTCAGTGTCCCCTGAGCCATAATTAGCAGTTAGGCGGGAAAGAGATGCCACCTGCACATAAAATCCTGGAAGGAAGCAGGACTGAGTGACTACAGTGTCGCATAGAAAGCAGACGCTCTGGAGTGTTTCCACAGACGCACGTTCTAAACAGCTAACACGCCAGCTCCCTTCCCGTCCTCAGAAGCTATGGACTCAAGTCCCAGCACTGGTCTGGCCCATGAGTGTCTGAAAGGCTTTCCCCCAATCCATTCAGTCCATCCTGGTCTTGTGGAAGGTTTTTTAGTTCTCAGACGTCCTGGGTTCTAGCCAGTGTTGCAAAGGTAAAAGCTGAACCATCAGTGGATGGTGAAGGACACAGGAGGCAAGCTCCTTCTCCCAAGCTCCAGGATCACAAGACAGACGGCACAGCCCGCCCGCCGCAGGAGAGTTCACATCATGGCTGGCAGGGTTGCTTTCACTTGCAGTCACATTCTGCTG
Source organism: Rattus norvegicus (assembly GCF_021556685.1). NCBI lineage: Eukaryota > Metazoa > Chordata > Mammalia > Rodentia > Muridae > Rattus > Rattus norvegicus. The sequence continues at coordinate 133,408,316 of NC_141536.1, forward strand.
TAGCTATCTAGGATTTCTTTTTTCCTTTTTGGACATAGAGTATTCATGCATATCTTTTTTTTTCAAGACTCATTACCACAAAAGAAGAGACATGGGTCTTCTCAAGGGTCCCGGAAGTTTGTGTGCATCCTTAAGTACCCTTTAGAGTTCTGCTCAGTGGCAGCAGCCAACAGAAGGCAGGCAGAGCCTTCTCAGGGACGTCACATCTGACAGGCCGCAGTATCACTTTCTAGCTGACCAAATGGAAAAATATGTCTCACTTCTGCCTGTCTCCCAGAGCAACAGGAGGGGAGTGATGGAGTGTTAAAAGGATGCAGGGATGAATAAGCACAAAACAGAGAGGTGACAAACAGGGCCGTGGAGAGTTCCCTCTGAAACCCTGAGCATCACTTACAAAAGCACCCAGAATCAGGTTTCAGTTACTCAGAACTGCACTATCCAGCCTGGGGATTAACCTGGCTCCTGCCTTCCCCCCTCTCTCCATATCAGGCTTTGACCATATTGCTTGTCACTGACCCACTTTTCCTAAGAGATCGAGAAGGGAGAAGGCAGATGAAATGTAATTATAGGTGTTTGTTCTGCATCTTGCATCAGACCCAACACATCTGTGGTCTGGAGACACACCTGTACCACTTAAAGCAACAGCCTCACTTATTCCTGCCCTGCTTTTCTATGTCCCTCCTGTCGCATGGGTTGTAAAACAAGAGATGGCAGACATTATTCTAAAGAATTTATAGCCCCCTTAAATGAACACACACACACACTCTCTCTCTCTCTCTCTCTCTCTCTCTCTCTCTCTCTCTCTCTCTCTCTCTCTCTCCAGGGTTACATGTTCTAAAAACAAAAACAAACAAACAAAAAAAACCAATGAGACAGAAGTGCAGATTCTCCTGCGCCTGTAAGAGTTACATAAATCCCCTGTAAGTTGTTAACTCTAAAATATAGCATTTCATGGAGGAAGCATGCTGGTCTGGGTAATGCTGGGATTAAGAGAGGTAAAGAACTTTCTACCAACATCTTCTCACCTTTTCAAGAACACATGTACAAGTTACAAAACAAAAGCACCATGGGTCGGTATCGAGCTGGCTGTGTGGAGGGGATCTAGGCTGGGGCCAGATGGCATTGTTGGGATGGAGGTAGTTATCTATCTACAGAACACATGGCAACATTTTGGTCAGGGACAGCCAAGTGTGCTGAGGGTGTAAGGGGCTGGTTGTGAGCTCTTGAGTAGACAGTGACATAAGAGAACTCATGTTTACAGAAAATGTCTGGGTTCTCTAGTGCAATTTTCAAATTTAATTCTGGGCTTTAATATTGACAACAAACCAGCCACTATTGCTTGATTTATAGGGCCATCATCACAGGGTAGGCACTGGGTTGGCATGTCCATGCGTGGAATGGATGGCGAGGGCTACTTGTCTGCAATCTTCAGTTGTTCACTCTTGGTTTATGCTTCAGCTTAGTCAAAACTACTAAGAGGAGGCTAGACTTGATATTCTCTGAAGTCCCTTCTACCTCCACATTCTCGGATGCTCTTTGCTGGCTTCCCTAAGCTATGATAAAGCTAAATACATAAGAAGCAGAAGCTGTGCTGTGAACCTAAGCCTCACTAAGACCACTTTGACAGGGAGGGAGAGTGGGAAGGAGGGAGGAAGAGTGGCTAGGATACGGACAGTGATACACAGGGGATTACCCTTTCCACCAGTATGAAAAGCTTGTTGGATCAGGGTTGGGCTTTACCTGTCTGTTTCTGAGGGCTAATTTGATTGTTAATTGCCCTGTAAAATGTTCCTTCCAGGATCTGTATTCAGAATCATAAGCCTGTAGGATGCTGGTATGATATAGTGCATGGTGGCCTTAACAAGGGGAAGCTGGTAGAACTTCACCCCTTGGGGAAAAGGACAGTGAACTACAGAACTAGTGCAGTATCTACAGCCTGGATTCCCTTTGGGACCAAGGTGTAGCGGGAGGTCTGCAGCTTTCTGAATTCATTTCATAGCTTCCTACACAGTGGACCTAATGGTACCAAGTTAGGGTTTCTGGTACAATGTTAAAAGCTGTTGTAGTGGATAACAGAAAAGAATGACGAAAGTCTATTCTACGAGACAGATGAACACAATACTCCTTTCCAAGAGGCCATCCAGGCACATATCTGAGAAAGAGGAAAGTTTGCAGCTTTGGACAGTGGCAGCATCTTAAGACTGACCCAGACTAATCTGGTTTAAGCCCTAAATATGACCTACATTCAAGTAGCAGATAGTGGATCAAAGTCGTGGTGACACATTTTTGCCCACTTGCTCTATTATCTATTGTCCTGGAGCCTTGCCACCTTGCCTGTCATGAAGGAGAAAGAACTGCTGACCCTGTCTTGGAGAAATCGAGGGCTATGTTTTTGAAACTCACAAATAAACAAAGACCTGTGCTCCCTCTGCTGGCCCTCCACAGCAATATTGAAGTGGGCAGGAGCCATAACCAGTGCTGGCATCTCAGGCGAACACCAGCCAATCCAGGAACACCGAGAACAAATCTCCTTGAACTTGGTTTTATACATTCCTTGGAATAAAAACATATTCTCACCAACTTCTCTCCAGGTAATTTTAAATGCTGAAAGTTAGATATTACATGAGACATACCTACTGTTCTCAACTGCCAAACTGCTAGCTGTGACCATAATGGCTATTTTGGCATTCATTTATCAGTACACACAAGTGGACTCCTCAAGATTTTAAGGTCCAGACACACAATCTTTAGAGCAGCTTCAGGGGGTGAAAAAAACACCAAAAAAACCCAGCAACAAGGAAACCCCCATGCAAGTCCAAACAAGTTTCTTTCCCCATTTTTGTTTGTTAAGAGCAGCTCCCAAAGGTAAAGATTTACACTATGTCCCTTTGGATAATGTCAAACATCAGACTGGATTCTCCAGGTCATTAGCATGCAGAAGAATGACCTCATGGTGAACAGATGCACTTGGCTGTGAGCTGTAGTGATTACATCAGTCCCTCCCCAGCACTCGAGGGTGCCCATTCCAGTTAACTCTTTACAGGCAGGCCTCTCTGCTTTCCCCCTTCCTTGATAACATGGAAACACAAACTTAGTCCTCTACTCCCATAGCTGTGTGGGTTAAGCACACACAAATATGCATGCATGAGATATATAGATGTTAATGTCGGCTACCTTTTAGATTATCTATTGTTTGCCAACAAGGGAAGGGATCAAATGGCAAACCGCAGGCAGGACTAGGTAAAAGAGTTATACAAATACCTTTCATACAGAGTATTATTAATTCAAGCAATGGATGCAACAGATACAAAGGGCTGCTTTAAAACAGTACTTCTGGTTGGGAGATGAATCCTCTTTTAAAGCTGTTGACAGAAGATGAACTCTTGTATTTGAGTCCCATGTCCCTATTCAGAGCTCATGGTGTATCTACCAGGGACAGAAGTGCACTCATTTTGGTGTTCTGGCCCCTAGGGCTCTGTGGTCAGGGAATGTGGGAGGCACAGGCATTTCCCATCAATAGAGTCAAGCTCACCTGCACATTTTCTCTCTACCGTGGGACCGTGTGCTGCTTCCTGGCTATACTATACTACAGAGTCAATGCAGGTATCTTCCTTAAAGACTGTATCCTAGGGAAGTCTGTGCATATGTATGTAAGGAGCCCACAGTCCTGCTTTGATGGTATAAATGGTCACAGAGAGTCTGACTAGACCCTTTGTGCACTGTGGGGACATAAGCAGTTCAGGGTCTATTTTTCCAGTTGCCTGGAAGAGCAGACTTCACCTCAGTCTCTGAGTGTAAGTTGGCTGGGCTGGGCTCATCTGGTTTTGACTGTGCTTGTCCCAAAAAATTAAAAAGCCACTGTGAATAGTGTTTTCCTCTGTGAAAGTAGGGGTGGAGTCTGCACACACGCCAGGAAGAATACAGCTCTCAGAGAGAGCCTGTGCACGGGGCTGAAGCCCATCCTCACTGCAATGCCCTCACACTGTAGTTCAGATAGACCCTATTTCTATCTCTGTCCTTATCACTGTGAAGGGCAAACAGAAGCCATGAACACGACGGGATGCGGTGCTGATACTGATCTGAAGGACAAAACGCCTTTGCCTTGGTGTTCTACATTTGGTTTCTTGCCCCATGCATAAAAGTTCTAATGCCTGACCTGACAAGCTGTCAGAATTTTTATTAAATAATTAAAGAAAAATAAAATAGGACATTCTCCAAAAAAAAAAAAAATGTATTAAGTACCCTTCTCCAAAATGGTCACAGAAATCAAAATGCTCCATCAGTCCTAGGAACTGCATCCGAACTGGTTGAATAATTATGAACTTTATTTATACAGAGGCTAAAATATACTTAGAAAATAACATCCATTATTATTTCAATAACATTGATCATCATCAACCTTAAAAATAAAAAGTTAAGAAATATAAAAGGTTATCATTTCATTTTTTTTCTTTTATTTTTAAGGAATAAAATGCTTTCTTGGAAGTTAAAAACCAAAACCAAAACCAAAACCAAAACCAAAGCCTCCACTGAAAAAACCCAGGTCCCAGTGTCTCCAAAGGATGAGGAGGGGCTGAAAGGGCTCTGAGCATAGGCCTGCTGCGGATTCCTCCTGCTCTTTTACTGGGAAATCAGACGCAATTCTAAACCTCTAGCCAGACTGGGTATGAAATCTTCATTCTCCTTGAAGCAGATTTTTTTCTTGTCTTAGATAGAATGCTGGCAGAGCGTATAAAAGAATTCAATTCACAGCTGTTCTAGTTTTTTTTAATGTAAGAAACATTAATCAAAGCTTTAAGTTATAAGCTTTTCTCATGTTGCTCAGTATCCCAGTTCAACAAAGATCAATAGAGGCCATCCCTGTGTTTCTCTCGCCTCCCCAGGAAGCAGAGGCGTGATTATGTAAATGGAGCTCCGCACCTCTGCCAGCTTGCTTATCTCCCAAGCCTTCTGCCTGCTGCTCCTGGCTTCCCATGCAAGTGCCTGCCTCTCTCTCTTATCTCCCAACAAAGCTCCGAGAAGCACGGACTGAAGCCAGCGATGTTAAACAATGACGCATGGCTGATTTTATTTGTAAGTGATTTATTTCACTGAATTTAATTTTTTTCACTTTGTGTGTAAGATATTTGTTAACAAGTCAGCACAGGAGAAGCAAGCCTGTGTTCAGAAGCAATTAACACAGGCTAGAAATCTATTAAGCATCCTTATAGCTGTGCTGAAACCAGGGAAGGTGAAGGAAGCCCCTCATTGAGAATTTCAACATGTTGTAGACTAAATATTCCACTTACTGTCTTGACAGGCAATTAATCTGTAACAGCATGTGGAAATTTACTAGTAATTTTATTCTTTGAAAAAAAACCTGTAATAATCATATCAGCAATTTAAATGGCAGGACATACTTTTTTTTCCCAAATTGACAGTATTATAGAAATAGTATGCATCTAAAAGTAAGGAAATCCCTGGAAAATTCTGTAGTTCCACTGACCTACTAAATGAAAGCCATTATAATGTACTTTCTAAAGGGTCCACACCAGGTGCTGCTCTGGTCAGTGGCTTGTCCACATGACACCAACGACTCCGGAGAGCAGCCTGCACTCGGCCCTCTGTAATGATGGGCCTAGGGACGCTGTCCTTCCCTGTCTCCAGCATTAATCCCCGACCCTAGTATCTCAGCGGCATAATCCCCATTTAGCATTAGGAGCACCGGCTTCGACTGTGAGGAACTCTTTTCTGATAAGTATGCAGTGATTTGGGCATCTCTCTTAAACAACATATTCCCAGCTCAGCAAGAAACTCACACTCCTGAATGAACTGGAGCACATTATTGAGAAAAAGTTCATTAACCCCGCTAGATTCCAGGGTTAACAGGGTAGTGGAAGAAAGGAACACAGCGAACAGCTCGGATACAAAACAAATTAAAGTGAATGTCATCATTCCTTTTGAAATTCATTAGTTGATTCAGAGGGAGAATGTTCTTCTTAAATTTGCAAGCATTTATCTGTGAAAAACAGGTGTACATCTGCTACTCAAATACGTCTTAAGCGGGAGAGAGGAGAATAATGTAGACACTCACCCGTTCCACTGAGAGAGTAGCTGGGAGAGGGAGAAAAGACTTGGGCAGCGAAATCCTCAAATGTCATGACTTCCCGGTGGTTTTGAATTATTGCTTCCAGATACAGCGCTCGCTCTTCGTAGCTGCAGTAATTAGTTAAGGAGACAAACACGCGTGCAGAATGGCTCTTGGAGCATGGCTCTCGGAGCACGGGGCGATTTGTTTTAAATGCAGTTACTCAGCTTTCCCGTTCTGTGTGAAAACCATCTTGGAAACTCTTTAGCATTGCCAGAAAGTTAAATATTTGTCACACATAATAGTGAGATGCTAGTTTTAAGACCTAGATTTCTTTCAGGCTTCATTTATATACAACAGTAACATGACTTAATGTGTATTTATACATACATACTTACATACACATATATACATACACACATACATACATATTATTAAAGTTACAGGATTATAGCAAAGTGCTGGTCATATCATCGCGAAGGCTGACTTAGGCAGAGGAGAGGTGGTCAAATATAACAACGTTGGAATGGTGAGTTGTGACAGTCTTCCCCTTCACTCCAGATCTAGAATTCTCATCTCAGTCTAAGGACACAAGGAACTGACACTTCAAGTAAGAACTGGTGATATGGTATCGAGGACTTTCAACAAAGGAAAGAAAACATAACTTATTGGGAGGAGAAGGCCAGGAATTCTATTCTGCAAGGGCAGCAGAGCCTCTGAGCAGGGTAAGCGATGAGCATTAGAAAATAGAAATGGGGACGGAGGGAGGGTGTAGCGAATGGTGTACAGTGTAACTGCAAAAAAAAAAAAAAATGAAAAGAAAGAAAGAAACCATTGCCTTCTAATTAAAGCTGCAGTCTGGAACACACAACATTCAAATGTGTAATCAAAAACCAGTCACCAATAAAACTTACAAGCGTAACACGCTGAAGCAACTTTCCAGCTGTCTTAATAGGACCCCTGCGTGTGGCAGCCTTTCACAGGGCAGAAAGCAAATCTTCCCCTTTGTGTGAGGCTTCTGTTTCCTCTGAAGGTGAATCATGCACTTCCAATAACAGGAACCGTCAGAATGATCTGACAATGAATGGAGGCGCTGCACACAGAACTTTAGGAATTAGCACTGGGGGAAGCCAGCATGATGTCTCATTTTCCCTTCCTCATTATCGATGCAAAAGTTAAAGGATGTGTTTTGATTATTTTGAAAATCGTGCAATTTCTTCATGAACACAAAACCCAGAAAATGTAGATTTCCCTTGGATTTTTATCTTGGGCCGCAAAGAAGAAACATGATTCTGTATGTCACTAACATCCTATGTATCTTAAAACAATCTTCTCAAGAGGAATTAGGAATGATTATGCCCTTCCAAGTAGTTTCTCTAGAGTTTGTTTTAAAACTGGAGACACTTCTCTATTTTGTTTTGGCAAAGTCTTGACACTGGTTTTGAGATGCAGGTTCTCTCTCCCCACTCTTTTATATCTTCAGGGATGGAGTCACACCACAAGGGGACCTGAGGCACTCTGGAGCAGTGCTGATTCACCTGGGAGCCACGTGTGACCATCACAATTTAAACATCCATTAGCTGAGGTGCAAAAGGAACAGCTATGCTTCTCTGCCCTGACCTGCATATTTCAAACATTCAATAGTTACCAAATCAAACTGCAGATACAGGATCTGGTACAGGTACAAAAGTAAGAAGTAATATTGGGATCTGCTTCCAGCTACAATTTCCCTTAGAAACTTAGAAAAACTGGAGAATATGCATTGGAAGCTTTCAAAAGTGGCCCTCTGAAGATGATAAGATTTTTTTCTATGGATGGTCACAACAGCCCCAGGCCTGGACAGCGTGATCTAGAGCTGGCTCCTGGACTGCAGGCTGAACTCCTGGTGACTTGCCTTAATGAACAGGCTGCCAAACTTCCTCAGCGAGAGGCGCCTGCTCAGGCCCAATTCTAGAGGGACCCACTAATGCCATTCACGTCTCATTATGAGCATGCTCATTCTGCACAGCACTTGGCTGTCACCACACAGCGGCCCTCCCTGTATGGCCCCAGCAAGCCGCTGGTCCGGGGAACAGCAGGATGTTAGGCCTGAGTGGCCGTCTGGCGAACAGGCCCTCTGACACTAAGCTGGCACGTGCTGGCCCAGCAGGGGCTGAGCCAGGCGTGACAAATTACTCAAAGAGCTGAGCTAAACTTATGGTTGACAACCACCTGAGCCTTCAGACTGCTGTGGCCCACTGTCAACGCTCAATTCATGGCTCCCCCCCTTTCAGTACAGTCTGCTTGTGGGCCTGGGTTAGAGCAAGCATGGCCCTCTAAAGACTTGTCACACTCTGTCTAGTATTGTCCTGCTGTTTCCTGAAAGGTCCCACTGTGTCTAACACATCCCCATACAGAGCTGGGGACAATGGTGATGAACACAGAAATGTGTGAGCCCTTTGCTAGAGTCTCCATGGAAGACTTCTCTGGAAAGTAGTCTTCTTAATCAAACAATCAAACCTACAGAAGGACTGGTGCACATAGATCTCAGGTGGCTGTCCATCATCCTCATCTTGGATGACACCATCCAACTGTCAAGGGGCTGGCCCCTGTCATGACTGAGAGGTCCGGACTCTTAGGAGGCAGTCCAGCACTGCGATCACAGGAAGCAGGCATTAAGTTTTGGGATTCTCCCAGTGTGAATATTTATGGTCTGATTCTTGTATCTATAGACAACAGAGAGAATCAAAACTGCTTCCAGAATTGGATACCAAAGGAGGAAATGATCCTTCATAGGATTGCCACTCAAGCCCTAGACTGTTACACATCACACCCATTCTCTGCTGGCCTCTAGCAGTGGTAACTAGCATTAAACTTGTGCTGTCGTTGAGACAAATATCCATGGTGGGTTGGGTAAGACGAAGAGACATCAAATGCCACTTACTTGGGTCCAAGCCAGTGCATGTTAAATACCATGACAAAGAGAAAGCAAGTATCATCCTAGCTTGAACAGTGCTTTGAGCAGATGGGAACACATGAATGCCCCAAGTCATTTGTTTAGTAAGCTTAGCAAAAATATAATCCTGGTTTAATTTTTGAGACCAAAAACTTGCTGTTTTGGCTAGAGTGGCTGGTCAGTGAGCCCTCGGGTCTGCCAGTCTCTGTGCTCCCCACACACTGGGATTACAAACTCATGCTTCTGAGTCCAGCTTTTAGGTGGGCACTGGGGATCCGAACTGAGGTCCTCGTGTTTGTACAATAAATACTTTACCCCAAGGATCTTAACTAAATGTAACAACTCTGAGCAAAGGTGAATTGGAGCAATGTTGTCTGACACTTATTATCCACAGAGCTTCAAAGAAAGGAAAAACAGATATATCAGTCCACATCAAAATGATTTGTCTTTGGTCAGTCACCCTCCTCAGGCATATGCAGATGGCTGACGAGGCACTAAGCTATAAGTCTTACACCCATTCTAACACTAGATAATACTCTTTCCTCTCCTGAAAGTACCCTACAAACATAAAACTTTTAATTCTATTCTGAATGACTACCTCATTAATATGATACAAATCCTTTCAAAGGAGCAGTTTGTTCCTTGATCACTCACCTCAGAGGACTTTCAAATTACTAAGCAGAAACCCATCTTGTATTTGTCATTCCTTACCCTCTCAGTGCAGTCTTAGTGAGTAGCCCAGCTTGGCCTGAATAAACCATGCTCCTGCCTCTACTTGACATCTGCTTGGGACTACAGATAGGAGCTGCTATGCCTGGCTGGATTCGAGCTTCCTTAGCAAACTACTCCTACATTTTTACATACAAATTGCGCAAGTTATTAATACTCTACTGGGTTGTCTTCAGTGGTTATAAACAATACCTCACAGGCTCTGCTTGCTTCTGGTGAAAGGCCTAGGTTTCAGCTCAGGTCCTTTTCCTCACAAGATGGGTGAAGGGATAAGCTGCTCCAACTTGCACAGTTGTTGCAAGAGGTATGGTTTACCATGTTTACACAGAGGTAAAATGGGCAGATTAATGGAATCCTACCTGGGAAGCCTCTGCCCAGAATCCTGTGTAAAAGAGGCAGGTAAATATGGATGGCCTGCTCTGGCCACCCTAGCGTGGGTTCATGGGTTCTGTTCAAGGAACATAGCAGTGGATGAGCTGGGGAGAGCCTCTGGTTCGGCTCTGCAGGCACCAAATTACATTACTGGAAAGTGTCAGCTCAAAACCATCAAGTGCTTTCTGGTATCACAGGTACCCTACACTGGAACTGGGACGAGAATCTAGATTTTCTAACTTTTACTGCTCTCTGTGAAGATCACGGATTCCAGAATATATGGGTTAAGTTCAGGATCTCATGCAAGGTTGGAAGGCCAGATCCCCAAACAACAGAGCTGGATTCCCTTCCCCTTAGGAACTCTGTGAAATTCTGTTCTTTCTTTAGATGCCAGGAGGATGTTTGTACTCCTGCTTATCTGGGCACATGACTTCCTCTTCCTTGTCTGTCTATCACCAGGACAATTGTCTTTGGATTTAGTGCCCACCTAGAGAACCCAGGAGAACTTACCTCAAGACCTTAACTTGCTCATGGTTCCAGGGATTCTGATTCAACACTGCATTTATCCTTATATCACAGTTGCTGCTTCTAAGTCAGTGTTTATTGCACTTGTACAAAAGCGTCAAAAATTTACTTGTTCTTTGCACACCTGAGGAAGTAGGTGATATATTTTGGGGGCATGTGGCATACATATATTTGAAGGAAGGTGAAAAGGCAGAAAAGGTGGGAGGAGTTGGGGCTCAGAACAGCCTGACAGAGGGTCACAGCTGAACTCAGAAGCCCTGACCCGACACACTTCTGCTCCTTGACACTTGTAGGTACCTGCCACCAGGTGGGATACACCATAGGTGGGTTCAGGTAGCCGCGCACCACTCTAACTAAAATGATGAACTTTTAAACGGCCAGCATGGGAGTAGATGCAATTATACTCTAAAGACATACATCCTTTGCACAGAGTCTGAATGCTAATTTTAATGTTAGGACTATTTAAGATTGCAAATACACGAATCATTCAATGTAAATGTCACAGCCTGGTGACATGAAGAGGAGACTTGGCTGAATAATGCAATTGCATGAAGTGGAGAGGAAATGAGACACATGGAGGTATGAGATATTAGATTAGGTCTCCAGCCCTAATGATACACTCCTGGAGGGGTTAGTCCACGGCTGCTCAAAAAGAAGAAAACGCCTGCATAACCCAGTTTAAGAGTAATTCTGAGGAAATGATAAGAACAAATGGAAATGGGGGAGAGCAGCTCTTCCTTGGGCTATTAAATTAGACTTTTGGAGGAGGGCTGCTCTCGTCTCCCCAGGCCATCAGCAAAGGAACTGAAGGCTTCCTCTCAGGGTCTGAGACTTACCAAGGATGCCATGGTTTTGATCCATAAGAATTGGTCAGCTCTCTTCTTCCCTGGGGACTGGCTGGTGAGGAGTGCATCTTTAATCACTGCCTTTCCCATTTCTGTCTTTTCCAGTTCTCCTGGAGCACCTTACTACCAACATGTCAGAAAATGCCCATGGTCATCAATCAAAGTCTCACAGCAGTAAAACTGTAACTGACAAGAAAATTAGTCATTCTGCAAATTTCAGTTCTTGAGAAAGTGCTGTCAAATTGGGTGGGAAAGGGCTTAACAGGCTGCGTGGCTGATGAGACCCACTGGAGAAGTAAGCGATCAGTTGGGATGATTGACGTCTGAGAGTTTTGGGTGTTCCTGTCAATGGCTTGATTTCTGGGAGGAAGGAGCCAGTGTCATCTGGATGGCTTCTCTTTCATAGGTTCCACTCATCCCAAAGATCTATGATAGAAGCTAAACATGTACTTTAGACTGTAATCACGGCAATGACCATTGGGACTCTTCTGTTGACATTTTCTATTCATGAAGTGTAGACTGAGTGGAAGGCAATTAGAAATGTACGTCATCTAAAAATGCCTTGAGTCCAGTTTATGGCAAAGTCTAACAGAGGAGATGATTAAATAGGAATACATGCAGACTTTTAGCTCAGTGAAAAATTATTAAATAAAAAACACTCTGCATTATCTAGTACAATGCAACTGAACTGAATTATTTAATAATTATTGGACAAGTGCTCTGATATTGAGGACTAGGAGCTATTTCCATTTAGTCTACAAATTAGTTTATATCTAGGTTGATTGCAAGAATCAAATGAACACTAGGTGTAGTGGCACTCGTCTGATGCACACAGGAGGATGAGGCAGGAGGCTGAAAGTTCAAGGAGGTGGGGGGCGCTGTAGAGTGAGTTTGAGCCGCTGCCTATGAATCTCAGACTCTACAGAAATTATCCTGATCCGAAGTTCTCCAACAACTTTCTTGACTTCATTTATGAAAGCAATGAAAGAAATGGTTACTTTTTTGTGCTGTTTACAAACTGTGAGCTTTAGTTAATTCTTTTTCCTTCCTTCTATACACTTAAGAATAATAAAGGTGGAAGCTGGAGAGACGACTCAGTGGTTAGAGCACTGGCAGTGTGCAGGGTTGCCCTAACGCCTGATTAATAAACAGAGCTGCTGATCTGTATCTGAAACCAAAATGCACCACAGACTTACCAGAGCAAGACAAGTAACACTGAAACTGTGGAACCCCAGCTGGAAATCTGGGGGAATTCTAATATCACAGAGGTCCTTGGTGTTTCAAAGTAGCAAAACGGCTGTCACTTGATATTAAAGGAACTGATGCTATCCAAGACAGAACATGTGGATAACGTTCATTAAGACAGGAGCTACACTGGGCATCGAGCATTGCAGGGCACAGAGAACATCTTCATCTGTAGCCGTAGGACCAGCTTGTTAAACATCTGCCCTGGGCAAGACCAAAATGCCAGAGGAGGGTGGGGTGGCATCTCATCTTGTTGGAAAGTGGTTTGGGGAAGTAGGAAGGGAAAAGCTCTTCTTTTGCATCCTTGGCATTTGACCCAATATTTGTGGGGGACTGGGTAGAATGACCAGGAAATTTAAGTGAGCTCCTCAATTATTTTGATAGGAATTTTATTTTATTTTATTTTTATTATTATTATTATTTTTTTGGTTCTTTTTTTCGGAGCTGGGGACCGAACCCAGGGCCTTGCGCTTCCTAGGTAAGCGCTCTACCACTGAGCTAAATCCCCAGCCCCTTGATAGGAATTTTAAAGCAGAGGGGGCACCGAGGATGAAACCCAGGATCTCACACATGTCAGGCAAAGGCTCTACCACTAACCCGCGTCACAGTTTCCCTGGTAGAAGACTGATGCTTTGCTCTTGAGTTTGATCACAAAAATTCCCAGAGGCTGCTGAAAAGGTGTTGGTTTTACAACAGACTCAATGGTACTCATTCCACACCCTCTGTGTTCTTGGCTGGAGGCTGTGCAGGCAGTTCTTATAAACAGAGCATGGTCTGACGAATGAATGTTGTGAGTACAGGGGATGCTTTCCCAGTGACTTCTGGAGGAGACACCACGTGTTTCCCAGTCCTCAAGTGAAGTTCACTGGGCTGAGGACTTTATAAGGTAGTTGGGCTTTCCTGTGACACTTCTGCTGAAGTAGGGACATTCTCTCTTTTGATACTAAAGGGATTCTAGAAAACACAAGGCAGAGTCCGGCAGGAAGCTCAGATACAGTTGATGGGGTATTCTTGGAGACAGGCCCTGTACAGGATTGCCCTTCCCTTATCTTCTTTCTCCTTCTTTTCCTCCTCCTGTGAGGGGATGGAACCCAAGGCTACTATATATGAGGCAAGTACTACCACCGAACCACAGCCTTCTCTGAAGGCAACTAGATTTTCAGGGTACTCTGCAGCAGCCCACCCTAATAGAAATGATTCTGCTTTCCCAGCCCTTCAGTTTAAGTGTCTGTCTGTGGCATGAGCCATGCTACATTCTAAGCTCCTCAGCTGCTGTTACGTCAGTCAGTCGTGGGTACAGTATGTACCAGTACCAGCTGGAGTGATCTGGTGCTTTTCTGCCTGAGTGTGTTTGGTCAGTTCTATCTCATTATTCCTAACCATGACGTCCCTTTCTGGAGCTTGTCTGCTCAGGGTCTTTTCACAGAGGAGACTGAAGGCCAAGTTGGGTGTTTTGTTCCAGACCTCGGAAGGTGCAGCCAGCAGCTTGTCTTTCTTGCCTAGTTCTCAGCCACAGCCTGCCTCTTGAGCTCGATGTGCAAAGAAGAGTGTCATCGCTGTGGACAGAGGGCCAGGTCCACATAGCCATTTATAACATGGACATATGGAGGAAATCTGTCTCCTTTTCTCAGCTCTCCCACTCAGACTTCTCTGAATGCAAAATGAAGTGGCTAACAGTGTTTCAGTATTAGAACAGGCACGGCACAGTGGCGTGTGGCTCTGCAGGGTGGGCACTCCTGTAGCAGGGCAGCAGACCAGGCCTTCCATGGGATGAAATCATGCAAGCCACCCCCCCCTTCTTCTTCCTTAGAGCCCTCCTGTCTGGCTAATCCATGCTTCCTCATCTTGCTGGGCCCTAGGCCTGGTACCCCTGGTCCTGCACTCCAGTGACCCCATAGGTTGTCAGGTACAAGAACAATTTTCTGAGTAAACAAACTCTAAGTAGACCTGGCTTACGAAGGGCTGTGGAGGGAGGTCAGGAGGCTGTTCAGTTGTTCCTTGTCCTTTGTACTTGGAAGATGGTGTCAGCAGATGTGGACCACACACTTGCTCAGCATCTCCCCTCATTTCACCTAAACATTTTATCTTTTTCTCAGAAATCCAGAGGGCAATACAGAAATGAGCCTGACCCAGTGGGAACAAAGGTTGAAAAGAAACTTTCTACTGACGCCATGTACTTCAAGAAGGATGTGTTAGATTAAAAAAAAAAAAAGATGTTTACATCTTGATTTTCTATGTCATTATATTCTAGGTTTAGTCTATTTTGCACTTTGATGAAGAATGTCTGTTTTTACATTTTGTAAAATTTGCCAAATTTTCTGTCCAAAGTTCCATCCATTGCAACAAAAATATACTCTGAAAACAACAGAAACAGCCTGGACGCTGTTGAGGTCCCAGTTCTCACTGTTCTCTGGGACTTTCCACTTAAGCCTCGCAGAGTCATTCGATATCATCTTCGTGACTAAAAATGTGACTGCAATATTATTACTTTAAATTATAATCAAATCATTCTCTTGCAGATTAAGACACTTACTCTTAGAAAAATAGCCAAATTGAATTAGGTGTGTCTTTTCTTGATAGATCAAAAGCGGCTCCATTAAATCAGCAGTTTTATATTAATGGCAGGAGACAGGGCCCTTTGGAGCCATTCTGTACTCATGTAAAAGGAGATGGACATGTTCCCTGCAGTTTACATGAAAAGTAGGACTGTCTCCCAAGTCCCCAGGCAAGGAAGCCAGACATGCACCCACCCAGGTGGCTCATCCCATACACATCTCCCCCTCCTTATTCTTTCATTCTTCAAATTATTGTGCCCATACACACACACATCCACCCATCTGGTATTCACTGAGTGCCTCATGCATGTTCCCTATGCCCCCTGACCCCGGAGAAGTGACGAAAGCATTTCCTTGCTCCTCGGCCCTCCTCTCAGTTGTGGCTCTTATAATCCTCAACTTTCACAGCAAGGACTGAAGTACATTGGAGCATTCTAAAGCATATTATGGTAACATTACCTTATAATTACTCTGAGTTCTGTTCAGGGTGATATCTCACAGAGAAGAAATAAAAGATATAACATTTATAAAACAAAAACCTAGTGTTGGCCCAGTGTTCAACTACTTGTGAAACCCTTTGGTAGAACCTATTGTACAGTTCTGAAAACCTCAAACTCCTGAAAAGACAAGATTAGAGCCCAAACAATCCTGAGCTCACCCCATGAATATTGATGAGAGCTGAAACTCTAGAGCATAGGCAAATTCAATGGACAGAGGCTGGATGGATGGATGGCTATATGGCCATGAGGCAGGTAGCTTGCTCCAAAGAACTCTCAAAGGCTGGCCTCTTGCTTTCCGTTGGGCTATTTCAGTTTTATCTTTCAAGGTTTTTTTTTAAGTTGGGAAATATGCAATGTGCAAAGGTAAGTTAATTCTCCAATTGTGATGTTTGATGCTGACAAGGGGTTGATAATAGGGAGCTCTGTCTCCACCTTCTCTAGAACCAAAGTAGCACAAAGTAAATTGGCAATTTTTACAGCTAATCTGGCCTAAATGGTGACCTCCTAGCTGAATTATTATCTGTATGACTGTTAGGAGAAGCCAGCATTTACAGTAATAGACTATATTAATTCAATGTTTTCCTTCATGCAACAAGGTTTAGGAGATTTAATATGCTCATTAAAGATAAAGTTAGCTTGCTTATTTCAGGTCACATTTTGAAGAAAACTAGGGGGGGAATTCTACAGTTTTATTAATCATTAATTCTGGTAGGCATCTTCAGTGAAAAATGATTCAGAACCATCAGATATAGGTTATTAAGTCCCAACACCTTCAGCACTGGAGAACAGAACAGCTTTCTCTTGTGAAATCCACTAGGTTTCTGAGCCACACGGAAGTGCCGAGTACATTAGGAATGGACTGACATCCTACAGCTGCTGTCTTCTGGAGTAACGGGGCTTCTGGCAAACGATTACTTTTAATCAGGCACCACTTGGTGTCATTAAAATATATTGAGGAGGGTACAACCATTTGTGTAATGTGTCTGAGCAAATGAACTAAAAATGCAGGCTGAAAGTCCACATGCCGTTGCAAAGAGCATGGTGGATGTCAAAGCCAGATTCCAGACGCAGGCGTACACCTGCTTCTAAGTGTGGTATCCTGTCAGCAGGGTACTGCCACCTCACGAGGTTATGCTTGAGAAGTGCCCTCCTCCAAACAATTAGAACACAGTTGGCCACAGTAAAAATCAGGACCAAGAGGAGGGCTGAGAAGCTACAGTGGTTGTTGAACTTTGTGGCGCTCCAGGTTAATTGGCAGAACTGAACAGGAAAACAACTGGCAAGAGACAAAAAGATGTGTTGGGAGCCCCAGCACAACACAACAGAGGATAGGGGGCCAAGCTTGGGCCCAAGTGCCCGTCAATCCATGACCGTCTGGCTTGTTGGTCAGGCCTTGGGCCAGAATCACCACCCCTAACAAGAGGAGGAATATTTTCCCTTAATGGGAAGAGTCACATCAATTCCCTGTTCCAGGGCCCAGAACCTCCTCTAGATGGGTGAGAAAGACTGCAGGGCAAATGTTTTGCCACCTAAAAGCAGAACACAACAGCGAGGGACAAGACTCAATTTTAGCTATAGGAGCCTGAGTCCCCACTCTGGCAGATTCTAAACTGTTGGTGACTCACACTTTAGACGAATGTTTCTGACTGTCTGCACCTACCTCTGATGAAACTTAGAAATGTTATTTTGGGAATCCCCTTTGTGTTTCTCCAGACTTCCCCACAGCCATGCAGACAACACAGATGGTTCTCATTGTCTTCCTTAAACATCCCATAAACAGGTCATTGGGAATACTCAGTCCAGAACACAGCTATGTGTACCCTGGGGGTCAAGAAGACCATGTGAAGGATTCCTCACTCAAGGGTGATTAGATGTGAGTTCATGGAGAACATAAAAGACATGTCACTCATGGGCTCTACCTCCTCTCAGCCTGTAGCTGATACAGGTTACCTCATCGGGCTGACAAACAGGCCAGGTACTGAGAGAAGAGAGCTGACTACAGGATTTGGTGTGGGAGGGGATGTGGAGAGCAGGGTTCTGAGACTGAATGGATTTTACCCAGGCAGGGCAAGACTGATGGAGGCGGCTAGAGGGAAGAACTGGGAGATACTCTAAGAAGACATGCTCAAAGAAAGGAGAACACAGGCTGCCTTGGGAGGTCCAGCACACATTCAGGAAGCTTGTAGGTTAGATTGCCAACACAGGCGAAACAAGAAGATAGATTTGGCAGCCAGGCACCGAGCTGGAGAGCAGGGGGACAAACTATAAGGGTGTGCTCAGAAAGCCCTAGAAACAGCTTTGGTAGCTGCCTCCAGGAGGAGGACAGGCTTAATTTCAACAAACAGAGAAGAGGCAATGAAAACCTAATGGTGTGCCTTACTCCACAATTTAAATAGTTTTACATATAGTTTATTATATAGTTATTCTTGAGATAGAAGGGTAAGAATAATATGTATTTAAAAATTCCCCAAAGTACAGATTTTAAAAAAATGTTCTCATAAGCAACCAGCAAGCATGAATAGTGAAGGATATGCTAACTACCTGGATTAACTTACATTAACCTCATAGTCACGTGGGGTTATGATTGGTCAGTTAGAAGGAAAACTAGAATTAGGAAGGATCACAAATTGAGGCCAGCTTGCCTTTATGACAAAATTTGCAAGTAAATGAGCAGATAAAATAAGCGTGGCTTTGTGTCTGACATTCTTTTTTTTTTTTTTTTCTTTTTTCTTTTTTTTTCCGGAGCTGGGGACCGAACCCAGGGCCTTGTGCTTGCTAGGCAAGCGCTCTACCACTGAGCTAAATCCCCAACCCCGTGTCTGAGATTCTTGAAGTAAAGGCATGCTCTTGTGGCAGGAAGAGCAGAGCAAGAGTAAGAGCAGGGACAGCAGAGTAAGAGCAAGAGCAGGGGTCGGGGGCGGGGCTAGAGAGAACACATGAACCTATGGATACGATAGAACTTTCCAGACCAGGCTTGTGTTTTGGGAGCTTCCTGTCTTTTAAATTCAAATGCAGGCTGTATAGTTAATGAGCTATTTCTGCTCACTCTTCTTGCATAGACTTATTAGGAATGATAAATGGGTTTCCAATATTTTGATTGGTGATTATTAATACAGGGTTATTGAAATCCCCCCCACACATATGTGTTGCTGATTATCAAATCTAGGAAAATAAACATCTTTATTGCTATTATTGTTCAAAGGTGGCAAGAGAACTCCTAGGGGCTATGAAAAGAAACACCTTTAAAAGCAGGAGGGTTCAGAGCCTCTGCCTGTCAGGATCCAGCAGAACGAGGTATTTTCTGTGATGATGGAGCCACTACAGAACATAATACCTGGGTCAATTTTCTGCAGAGATGGGTGTCTGAATGTGATTGTCTCATTGTACTTGTTGATAAGTGACTACCAGGGCTCTCCTTTGGTGATTATAATTAGCTGCCTGGTGCCACAAGGCAGATGATCACCATGGATTAAGTAACCAGTGAAAAGGTCAAAAGTTAGCAATCACCACAACCTCGGTCTCTGTGACAATGCTAATCTTTCTGCAGTCGAGCATGGGATATTTGCACACAAAACCTGATTTTTAACAATGCTTTTCTATACAAATAGCACCAATAAGCTGACCTACGAAGCTGAAATAGTTTTAGGTGGGCATAACTGTAAATGTTCACAAGTCAACGTATGCAGTACATAGAAAGCAAGCTCTTGCTTATTTATTTTAATTAATGTGCCCTCTACCAAGTCTAGCCAGTGATGTTCACATGGAGAATGGGAGGTGAAATCACCTGTTAAATGTCTGGATGGGTGTTGTTTGGAAATGAAGGCAGTAGTGGCCACACAGACCTTAGATCTGAGGCTCTCTCTGTTCACCATATAACAGACACATGATAAACATCTCAGTGAGTGCCCATGGAATCTGGGACAAATTCCTGTGTGTGTGTGTGCGTGTGTGTGTGTGTGCATGTGTGTGCGTGTGCGTGTCCCTCCTTCCTCGTATGTGGGCCTCTGCGCCTTGCAGAAGGCTTTGACTGATGGTCCCCCTTACTCTCTCATTGCTTCCCCAGTCCTCGGCTCTGGTTTGGAGTGTCGTGGGAATCCCTCAGAAAACAGGTCACAGTCTGGGTTCCTGCAGTGCAGAGGTCTCTAAGATGATCGGACTTTGAGGGGCCAAATGAGTGGTAAAATGTCCAGTTTTACTTTTAGTATGCCCTCTGAAATGATGTATTTCCTTCCAAACCACAGTGATAGTACTTATGGAAATCCCAGACCCTTTCACAGTACATGATGTTATGGCCCATGAGTCAAAACACTGATTCTTACTAAAGCCTCACAGGTATGGAGCAGAGCACAACTCCACTGTTGCTATATATAGCCAGCCATGTGCAGGTGTGTTTGATTAAAAAAAATCCATGAGCATAAACACAAGCTGCTGAGTCCATTTCGCTGTTTGTGCCTGTATGTTTTCAGGGTGGAACACTCTAGTGGACAACAATACAGGAGCTCATCCTAGCTCAGGCTAACTCTCCCTTTCCCAGCAGTCAGTACTTGCCTACAGTTATGCATGCGTATACACATACACATACACATATACACACACACATATATATATATATATATATATATATATATATATATATATAAAACAATAATCAAAGAAAAAGGGCTATCAATTTGAGAGTGGGAGCCGTGGGAGGAGCTGGAGGAAGGGTACCTTAGAGGGGCTGGAGGGAGGAAAGGGAAAGAGGAAAGTGATATAATTCTATTTAATTAAAATGTATTATTAAAATAAAAACATTCCACTATAATTGATTTCCTCTGTAAAACTATGGGCTTTCTTTTCTTTACTTACATTTTGAGAAGGGCAGAAGGGCCTCAAGCACAAAGGAGGCTGAGTACTTTATTCTTTTAGGTGTTCTCTAGGACGGTTAAGAATGACAGGGCCACCAACGACTCTAACATTACAGACTCAGGGGGGTGGGGTGAGGTAGGGGTGTGTGGCCACAGTGAGACATACAGCCTAATTGTGGAATTCTGCCTCTCCCCCCATGCCACATCATCAACTCCAGCCATATCTGACAGCTGAGGGGACCGCCATGGAGAGGCTGGGCACAGCCCCATGTCCACTGTGAGGAGGGGAATTTTGAGCCAGTCTACAGTTCCATGAAGGTGAAGGCAGAGTTGCCTGTGAGATGTGAGTCTCTAATTAAAGAGATAGAAAAAAAAAGTAATTTCAAGAAAGGAGAATAAAAGTCTATTAAAATTTCAACAACAAAATGTATACACATTTACTTTGTCTTTACAGAGTACTCAATGTGAAAGGAGACTGGGGACAGAAATCCTTCAAGAACAACCTTGCAGGAAACCATGTTCCTTTTCTTCCTCAGATCTGTCCCTTCTCAGCGGCCATTAGCAAGTGGGAAGGAAGGGAGTCACACTGGTGAAACCTGAATCATGGTCTTCGCAAGCCCCATTTTCAGACAGTGGAAACCGAGGCCAGGGAACTGGAACTCTTGTCTAAGTCGATCTCTCCACATATCACTAAGTGGCCCGACTGTCATTTGATAACAGGTTGAGAAGCAGTGCAGAGTCGCCATAGGTTATAATAAAATAAGCAACCCTGTGTCTTTTATAGCTAGGTGCCATGTGAGAGGCTGGGGGGCCGGCTGGAACCGCTTTCCTCATTTCTATTCTCAGCCACAGATTCTGACCCCAGGCTGGGCTGGGGAGGCTGGTGGGATGAACCAATGGAAAAGCGACAGGGAGGAGTAGTCAGTCATCTGAACCAACAGCTACACGCACGGCTTCAAAGCAACACAAAACAGGTAATTTAATTTCAGAAAGGGATCTTTCTACCGTTTGTTTTTTCCTCCCAGCCTATTGAAATGTACACACCACGAGGACAAAGTCCAGGGCACTCCAGCTGCAATTTTACTTCTGCACATATTTAATGTGTTGCTGGGGATGAAACATTTCATGGTTCCTGTGCTTAGCAAATGAAATAAATCAATGTGTTATGAGAGAGCCTTTTTTTCCCCCTTGCTGTTGGGGGGAAGAGCTCTTTACTCTTCACCTAACAGGAGCTTAACGAACCATTTCACATTCTAAACCCCTTGGAAAGGTCAGCGTGTGTATTTGTTAATTAATTTTTTTTTTTAAAAAAAAGGCTGAATAATACTATTTTCCTTTTATGTCTCCACATGGGTAGTGGTGCTTAAAGAAATTACTAAAAATAAAGAATCCACAGAGCAAGAAGTCTTTTCATTTGTTAAATATAGATACTCGTAGGTCTTTAGAAAGCAAGGCAGAGAGAGATGACCTGGCCCAGGATTTTATTAAGTATAATCGAAGAACCAGGGAATTTGGGTTGCCATGGAAGTCAGGCCTAAATAAAGTTTATCATACTGTGCCGACTTAGCCCTGTGCTTTGAAATAATAAAGCCAATGTGCCATAAAAAACACAGGTCACTCAGCAGTTAGGTTCCTTTGCTTGAATTTCTTTTACATTTTTATGCTTTAACTTCCCAGCCTGCACTAAAGAGGCCCGGCTTTGTGGTATAGCAGAAACAGGTACTCGAGGCTCGCTCGCCCCTGCTTCATGCTTGGGCCCGTCTCGTTTTTCTGTCCTAATTGCAGCAGACAGCATTTCGGCTTTGTCAGCCCTACCTGCTCTGAATAGGAGCACTTTTGCCCCCCCTTGTCAAAGACCAGGGAAGAAAGCGCGCTCTCTGGTTGGCAGCAGTCTTGGATCCTCGCCCCCGGCCATACTGTGCAATCACGCTGTTTATCCCACTGTAACAATCAGACAGCGAGAGCTGAGCACCTGGTACTCCCGGCCCCGGCCTTCCTTGGCAGCTGACGGGCAACCTCGCTGCCAGGTGGCCGAGCTTCAATTACATTAGCTAGCCATTCTAGGGTTAACGAGGACCCACGTTCCTCAGAATGCCCCGAGAAAATCAGTTATTCATAAAAGACAGTGTGCCTTTTGTTGATGGCCGAACAATGTTGCTGAATATCCATTAAATTAAATTCTCCTTATTGGACTGAATAAATGCAATAGCGATAGCCCCAGCTAGAAGTTTGCATGTTTATTTACCGAATTTCTGAATAATTTATACACGGATCCTGGCTCTATTTTTCATTTGGTGGCCAAATGCTTCTTTGGAATAGGTCTGTGTGGCTTTGCCTTCATTTTAATACAGGCTGACACTCGCTCGAAAATGGAAAACAAATGAAGGCACGCTGTAATGGAGTGGTGAGGAAAGGAAATAGTACTTTGACTCAGAATTCACCTTCCAATTTTCTATTGCAGGAGGACTTTTAAATTTGCATAGATGCTTCTGGGGGCTGTTTCATCAGAGAAGCTTTCTCACACACAAAAAGGGAAGGCGGCAGTGTGCTGGCCGGTCGTTAATCTCCAAGCCAGGAACTATTACCAGTGTTTAGGTACACAGTGGCCCTGTGGAGGCCTGGTGGTAACTGAATTTGATGGACAGCTAGAATGTGTCTCCCTGCCTCCATCCTTCTGGAGAGCTGTTATCTGTGATCCTTGGCAGCAGAGACTACGGGGACAGGAAAGTCATGGACTGAAAGGCTTCCCTCCTTTCTGTTCTCCCTAAGTATCAGAGAGTGGGTATAGGAGGACTACTCCCTCTTCTTGGGATGTAGTTTGTTGCCCGTGTTTAGAGGAATGGCCTTCAGCCTCAGATACAGCTGGACCGCTCTGGGAAGCTGTAAGAGGATATGCAGAGAAACGAGTCCAGGGTAGAACAAAGCCACTTAAATACTATTGTCCTCTGATCTGAGTCTTAGTTGACATGGAAGTAATTTTTAAAGTTAATCCATTTTTTTCCCCATAGTGCCATATACAGGGACTCACATATGTTGGGCAAGCACTCAACACTGATAAACCCCAAGACCAGGAGATACGTTTAGAACAGAGTGAAGAAAAACAAAACACAACACAACACAAACCTGGGAGTTCTTTTCTCCCCTAAAGTTAAATCTCCCGAAGAACATATTAGCTATCACAAAGAAGAGTAGACAATGGGAAAATAAGTTTGGATTTCCCTTTCATTTAAGGGGGGAAAGATCTTGCTTTTTTTTTTTCTTGGTGATGAAAACGATTGAATAAATCTAGCAAGAAAGGCAAACCTCAGTTGATATGCAAATGCAAAGGAGTCTGGAAGCGGGTTTTCAGGCTTAGCAGTGGCACAGCACAGCAGCTGGGAGGCGGGAAGCAGGGCTGCGACTGAACCTGTGGGATGTACCACTCCTAGTTACTGACTTGGAGGCCTTGGGCAAGTCACACTTTTTCTTTGTCTTCTCCTTTTGCAAGAAGGGCACTTTGCACACATTTAGAATCTTGCACGGTCTGAGAGCTCAGATTTTTAAGCTAGCTAGCACACCATTCCTGAGCATGCTTTCAGATTCCCTCACCCTAATCTTGTTCAAGATGTGCGTGTAAACCCTGCTTTGTGGTCTTAAACATAATCACCTCCCCGAGTTTCTCCGACTTGAGACATCAAAAGATCAAAAGCAAACCCAGCGCCAAAGCAAAGCCAGCGCCCTCGCATTCCTGTTACTGGTGGGTGAAGTACCAAGAGTGCAACCTCCAATCGGACACTCAGAAAGGCATGCTCCTAGCTTGCTTCCTGATCATCTCTGATAAACGCCTGGGCTTTTTCTTGCCATTTATCTTCCCAGGCAGGCTGGTGTCTGGTCACAATGCACGTTTCCAGTAACATTGTCTCTGAATGATAAGATCCACCTTGAACAAGGCTCCAACACAAAGGCTGTCGAATGTGCCCGTGACAAAGCGGACACTCTTCTATGGCTCAAAAACAATGCCTGACACTTCTGTATGAATAGACAGAAGGCACATCAAAGGCAGCCTTTCACAGGGAAAAATTGTGTGATGCCCACTTTAATCTCTCTGAAAACCTATGCACAAACTGAACCCAATTTTATTTTTCAGATAAATGCTAAGGCTTGATACAAGGACACCTTTTCCTTTGCAGTTAAAAGAGGAGGAGACAAAGATATGCTAGCATAGCCTTTGAACTTTTGAAAGCTGTATCAATGAACCAAGGTACTTAACCACTGATACAAGGGCAGAAATTTTACAATAGCTGCATTTAAAGCATTCTGACTAAAACCAGTCATTATTATAGATTAAAGAAAGGCATTAATATCCACATTTTTCTTAAAGCTACATACTTTTCAATACTATTAACCCTTTGATCAATTAACAAGGTCTAAACAGAGAAGGCTCATAAAAATCTCAGAGGCCCAGGGCCACGATTTGGAGGGACCACACTCATTCCTTACATAAGGGGGGCAGAACAAATGACTTGTGGGTAGCACAGGAAAATGCCCCTGAGGCACAGTAAACAAATGCCTCAGGGAGGTAGGACTGTGCAATGGTGTCTGTGGTAGCTTCTGAGCTCTCCTCTCATCTTGCATCTCCAGGTCCCTCTCAAGCCCTAGGCATCCTACTGAGATGCTGCTGCTGCTTGTTTTTCCTTGTTTCAGCCAGTTCAGCCTCACCCAGGGGACTCAACTTCCTCCTTCTGGCCAAGCTGCTAGTCTGATTTAATGTGTGACTTTTCTTACAAATGTGTCTTGATGATTGTACAGCTCAAGTTCCAAGTCTAGCATTATCTATTCTCTGGGCACACCTCAGGAAGTCAGACCCTTCTGTAGGATGTGGTTTCTCAAGTCTAGATGGTGACATGTGATACTTGTATGAAGCACTTAGTTCAGGGCACAAGACAA
The DNA here is from genome assembly GCF_021556685.1 of Rattus norvegicus. Taxonomy (NCBI): domain Eukaryota; kingdom Metazoa; phylum Chordata; class Mammalia; order Rodentia; family Muridae; genus Rattus; species Rattus norvegicus. Next base: position 133,433,862 of record NC_141536.1, read on the forward strand.
ACTGAGCCCTAGGGAGGGAGGGCTATCTAACATAACCATTCCCAGTCCTGAAAGGGACCATGGTTCCTTGCTCCCATTTTCCATAAGGTAGCATTAATCCTTCTTTCTAGACCTAGGCACCTCCAATCTCTGCTTAGGGTCGGGGTGGGTCAATGTGGTGACTTCCATATGGTGCCATTGTGTAGTTGGGCTTGGTAAAATGATGCCCACTATCTGCTCACGGCTCAGATTGGGAAGGCATGCGTTAAGAGTTCTTAAAAGACAAATGCAACTTCATCTTAATATAAAAACATCAGTGCTTAGAATCACATATAGCATGTAAATCTGCAGACACATGAGCTGTCTACACTCTGCCCATCACCTGGTTCTCTCATTTGGGAAGCTCCATCTTGAGTGCTGATTATCTCAGGTATGTAAGGATGTACATGAAGACAGAGGCACCTGTAACACTTAAAGGCTAGAATTAGGACAGCAGGTGGGTGGACGATCTGACCAATGGATTGGCTAGTGGTTGGTGCTGAGCATGAAGGTGACAGGACAATGCCTGCTCAGCTCCTGGAATCATACGTTTGGTAGGTTGCCCTGATTTGCTTGGCATATAGTCTTTATTAGCCTGTCATACATGGGAAGGGATGCTGTTATTTTGAAATAAACAGGCAACTAGTTAGACTGTTGTGGATTCTTGTCTGATTCCCGACCTGATGGCCACAAGGCAGGGTCCCACTCCACTAGGCAGTAGAAGGGTAAGCTGGACTTAACCCTTAAACAGGATTTTATGCATGGTTTTTAATGATAAGCAGATATAGAAAGCAGCATATAAAGAATGCTGTCTTAGTTTGTTTCCTGCTGCTGTGATAAACACCATGACCAAAAGCAACTGGAGAGGAAAGGGTTTATTTCAGCTCACACTTCCTGGTCATACTTCATCGGAGCAGGAACTCAAGACAAGGACAGAAGCAGAGAGCACTGAGGAGCACTGCTTATTGGTTTACTCTCTCTCTCCTACACAGCCCGCTTTCTCACACAGCCCACGCCCACCTGCCCAGGGGGTGACAATGCCCACAGGCAGCTGAGCCTCCTCCACCAGTTAGCCACTGGCCAGTCTGATGGAGGCAGTTCCTTACTGAGGCTCTCCTCCCAGATGACTCTATTTTGTGTTAGGTTGACAATAAATGATCTTTAAAAGAAAACCTGGCCAAAATCAAACAATGCCTTTGAAAGAAGCTCTACAGATCTGAATTTGGGAGCATCTTCTGAAAAGTTGTACTCTTGAAGTGGCCAGAACCAAGGCACCCTACTAACCTGGACCTTCAAAGCAAGGCACTTCGAAGTTTTTTTTTCCTCTTACATGACTCAGAGTCCCCTTCCTTGCTTCCTTCCTCCTCCTCCATTTATTTATTTATTTATTTATTTATTTATTTATTTATTTATTTATTGCTTTTTCAAGAGAGGTTTTCTCTGTGTAGCGCTGGCTGTCCTAAAACTTGCTCTGTTGACCAGGCTGGCCTAGAACTCAGAGATCTGCTTGTCTTAGCCTTGTGAGTGCTGTAATTAAAAGCACGAGCCATCCCTACCTAGCTAGAGTCCATTTCCTTAATGCCAAAAATCACTCTCCTGCTAAGGAACCTTCCACACCTCCCCGCTTTATCAGGACTGATGGTCAGTAACATTTTATATTGCCTGCCTTCACGTTCTGATAGAAGGCCAACAGCACTTGGGACTGTTAAGCAGATGTCAATATTTCTAGCTAGAGGAAGGTTCTGTTAAAAAGTGACAGCAATGCAGCAAGAAATTAAGATTTTTTTTCTCTCCCTCCATTTCCCTATTATGAAGGTTTAACTTAAAAGTAAGTAAAAATCATTTGGAAAACTCAAAAAAATAATTCTAGACAAATTATGATTCAGTTGAATATTGTGACAATCATAAGTTTTTGAAAAACACATCTTACAGTAAAGAGAGGTAATTTTCTTTCTATGAGAGGTAAATTTTCAAAGAAGGTTCTGAAATTAAGGCAGACAAAGGGGACCAGGAGAAGGAGGAAAGAGGGTAAAGAAGAGGTGGAGAGGCAGAGGAAGAGGAATAGGGGAAAGCAGAGGGAAGATGGAGAGGTAAGGAAAACATTCAGAAATGAAAGGGAGAGGAATGCTAATTGCCCTGACTGACAGTGATATATAATGGAAAGAAGCAGCAGACCCTAATGCCATGGGGAAGCCTGTGCCCTGTGTCCCAGGAGCACTGTGGAAAGCCAGGGCACCCACCCCCAGCAAGAGATGGCTTGGCATTTCTCGGGGCCACCCAGGGAGTAGCAACTAGCCTGAGCTGCTGCTGCAGAATGATACTCAGACTACTGTGAATAAGCCCTATGGCTTCTACTTTGGTAATAAAGTGAATGATTGGGCTGAACTAGTTCGTGCCACTTCCACATGGGCCAGGATCCATGATGGAACAGGGGACATCCAACAACTTCTTAAGAGCAATGGGCTTCATTCAAATTTACATTTAGAAATGACACTAAGGCCAAAGTCTACTTTTGAGCACCCTGGTTGCCGTGGTTTGGCTAAGTTTTGGGTTGGTAACCCTTCTGTCACAGTCTGAATTCCACTCACACTGGTCTCCTTGGTGTCTGGCAAAGGTCAATTTTGATCATCTTTCTTTTACATTTTAATAAAAGTTACATTTAAAGTAACAATCATTTTCCCAAGTTACGTTTTTTTTTTCCTGATAATAAAATCAAGGTGGTTTACATCCTCTTTTTGTGAACTGGTAAATAAGGCAGGCTATCCACTGCCAGCACCAGAGGTGGCAGCTGTTTGGGCCAATGGCAGACTTAAGGATTCATTAACATCCCAGGCTGAATTTCACAGGCTAATTATTTCAAAGTCCTCCTCTCAGAAGCAGGATTCCCAATACTTTGTATTATGGACAAAATAACATCCATGGGCACATCACCCAGAATAGCCAGAAACACGGGGTAAGAGCTAACAGTTTTAAAGAAAAACCTGTGTTCAAGAGGCAGTGACCTCGGCACCCAGGGGCTTCCAAGAAGACCCACAACAGTACCCTGAGGTCTGGAAGATGTCCTTTACTTACGGCTCCCCATGCAAACAGCCCTCTGGGGAGGAAAGGAGTGGGTGTTCATAGTTATTGCCTCTCTGCAAATGAAATAGCCACAGAGAATCATAAAAATGACCTTCAGCTAGCAATTTTATGTATTTAAATACGAAAGGAAGTACCAAAGCCTATCCTGTAACTGTCCTCCAGTTCTTTGTCATCATGAAATTATCTCTGTGAGCACCTCTGAGGGGACATGTGGGACAATCTTTTCCTTAGACAGAGGGCTACATTATAGAGCTGTGGATTCCTGCTCTGTATCAATGACCTAAGAGTGTGCCTCGTCCTTTTGTAGTCTGCTCTACAAATTCCAGAGAAGGAGGGGAGGAGAGGGTGTCGGCCTCCTGTCTTTAGTTAGTCCTATAACTCTTATCTGCTTTCCTTCCCTCGCCTCCATTTGCTTTTGGTTCAAGACAGGGTCTCTGGTATCACAGGCTAGGCTTGAGTTTACAATGGAAGTGAAAATAATCTTGAACTTCTGGTCCTCCTACTTCTACCTCTCACCTGCTGGGATTGTACAGGCGCGTCATCATGCCTGTAGGGTTTATGCTTCGACAAGGATTGAGACCGGGGTTTGTTTCTTTTATGTAGGCAAGCACATTACCAGGCAAGCCTTCGCTTTTCTGTTTACAGTAATATTGGTAATTGTGATTTTAGCTCTACTACTAAATGAGGTAACAATGACAGCTGTTCCACTCCATGCTGATGGGGCTCAGTGAAAGTCTCTTCGAGAAGTGAGCATTCAGAGCTGGGTGTAGTAGTGTATACCTTTAATCCTAGTACTTGGGAGACAGAGGCAGGTGGATCTGAGTTTGAGGCCAGCCTGATCTACAGAGTGATTTCGGGGACAGCCACAGATCCACAGAGAAACCCTGTCTTGAAAAACCAAACCTCAAACCAACAAACAAAAATAGAAAAATGAGTATTCAGGAACTTTTTCTTCCATTATAGGAACAGGAGCTAATGCGATGAGGAGACCTGAATACAGCATCAGCGTGACTCTGACACGCCTCATGGTAGAAGGAAGTTCCAGGGTGTGACAGCGTTTGACAGGGGACGTTGGAGCTTAGTCGGAATGTCAGATAGTTTTTAAGGAAAGGCTTGGGAATCCTATGCATTAGTCTTTTGTGAAGAAAAAAAAATAAAAAATTAAGTATCCAGCCTTGGGTGTGTAACAGACGTTTAACAAAATGAACAAGGTTTGTTGGGCCCCATTGGTACATATATCAAAGTTTCTATCAAGGTACCTCTGGACACAGGATGGATTTTATAACACACTAAAGACTAAGCAAACATTGAAATTTAAAGAGTATTTTGTTCGAATCTTACAATTTTCTATTCTGGAAAGTCAGTGGGCACTGCATTACTTTGAATAGGATCTTAGCTATACGGTTTCTCTACAGCAGAGATATTGAAAACCAGTAACATTTCTGCAATTCCACTGTTTCTGTAACTTTAATTTCAGAAAAAGAAATCTGAAAATAGCAAGTAGACATTTTCTTGATTGAAACAAAATGCGGCTTCATAAAAAGGGAATTTTTACTCTTAGCAAGGACAAAGATTATGAACACTGGTCAATAATTTGCTTATTTACAGTGATATGACCCTGGGTTTATGAATATAACGTGACATGAAAACTAAGTCAGTCTTCAAGAGAAGACTGAACACAAGTTCCGAGTTCACAATTAGCACCTACCACAGAGGCCTTCCAAGAGTTTCCCTAGGAAAACCTGGAATGTGCGGCTCATTCAATAACCTGAGAAGACAGCTTTTTTCAGGCACAGAGCACATTACCAGGTTCATTAATTAAACAGTGCGGGTGGAGCAGATGGATGCTACCTACGCTCCAATGACGCTAAATTGGGACAGAGGTTTGCAGTCCTTAATGAGACTCCATAAAATGAATGATTACATAGTGATCCCAAGTAAACAAACCAGGGAAGAGCTGGACTGCAGGCAACAAGTCCTGCAACATGGTAACAAGGAAACCAACCGGGAAGCGTCTCATATGCATACCTCTGAGGTCATTCAATCCAGTATCAAGTTGGCCCAGAAAAGCAGGGGAGTCTACAGATGACACTGGACTAGAATATCCGAATGCCTGGCTGTGGAAATGAATGGAACAGAAACCGTATTTGTCACATATGTGGTGTGTAACTGAGAATGACACTCAAGCGTCCCTTTATTTTCATAGATGAACATGTAAAATATATTTGCAAGGGAAGCTCTCGAGAAGATGAGGGCATCATCTTTTTAGCCATACTTTATCACTAATCTTTACTTTTGTTTTGCTACGTCCCTCCCTCTTTTTTGTCCTAGACTATGCTGCACATGAACTTGTGGAGTATCTCTGAATGTATCTTATAGACTCGTGGGAGAGGAATACAAAGTAACTGGGATACTAAAAATCCCCTGAAGACATCCCTGCTGTCTGGAACACACTGCATACAAGCTTTAGAATGACCTTCTAGGTCTTCCAGCTAAGACAGAGAACAATTCCTGTGAGCATCTGAGAACTTTGGAGTAACAACTGGACACACCCACCCAGCAGTACAGCTCAGGGAGTCCAAAATAGTTAATCGTGAGTCACTTCTGTCCTACTTGGTCCTTACTGTGGCTGCAGTGCCCTGCTAAGATGTAAGAAGCTCTTTTGTGACAGTTTCCTCTACTCTGGCTCTCGCTTTCCCATCACATCTGGCCTACGCTGCAAGGCCTTTACATCTGTTTTAGAAAGAGGAAGGGTACAAGCCACTCAACAGGGGCAAATGAACACCACTTCAATGGAAGCATGTTTGGGACTTTTCACTAAGACATGCACAGCCAGTCATATTAATTACATGCTTATTTTGGGCTAGCCTCTAGTGAGAATATTCGCATTTAATGTTTCTACTAAATTTTAACTTGGAAGCTACATAAATAAAGGTTGGATTGTGTACATAATTTCAAAACAAGAACACTTCTCATTCTACTTTCCCTCTATTCTGCTGTTCAATTTTTGTTTCACACAATTAAGAGTTTGGAGTAGTGGTTCTCAACCTTTCTAATGACCCTTTTATATAGCTCCTCATGCTGTGGGGACCCTCAACCATACGATTATTTTGTTTCTACTTCATAACTGTAATTTTGCTGCTGTTATGAATCATAGTGTAAATATAAGGGACCCCTGTGAAAGGGTCATTTAATCCCCAAGGGATTGTGACCCACAGGTTGAAAGTCTGGGTGACAGTCCAGAGCGAATATGCTAAAATTAAGAGGAATCTGTAAGCCTTTACACCTTTAATGGCCTTCTGTTCTGCCGGGGACAAGTGAGGAAGAGCATCAGGTCTTAAGAGCCAAGCTGCCCGGTGTTCAGCCTAACCCTACTCCTACTGAAGACCCAGGCCAACTTCTGCTTGGTACACCTTCAGTTTTTCCATTTGCAAAGTAAGGCTAACACATTGTGTAGGGCTGTCTAAGAGTGTGAATTATGGCCCAGTGCACCTCATCTTCTGTATGTCTTTGAGGAAGCTACAGTTTTGCACATTATCCATCCATCCAAGTGACTTTTGGAGCTAAGCCTGACTCTGGGTCCACAGGCTGGTTAGATAGCCTATTATCTATCACATGCCAACACCAAGTACCAGCTAGTGTCTCCACTTCTGTTCTTCATGAATTGTTTGATTATTCTGTTGCATTTGGTCTCACCTCATAAGAGTGACTGGGAATAGGATGAAATCAAGTGCCTGTGGTAGTAACAGCTACAGCTCTCAACTCACAGATGTTTCCAGCAAAAGCAGACATCCTTATACATATTGAAAATGGGGATCTTAAGTGCTCAGTTAAATTTTTGTCTCGCCAAATACACCATCTCACTTCCAATGACAAAGGGCAAGGACATTGGGATGCCTTTGGAAAACAAACAAGTGCTGGGATCTAAGATGTAAGGCGTGCTCAGGAATACGCAGTATCTTTGTTTCATTTTTTGAAACTAGATGACAACTCCCATGAAGCTGAGCACATGGGAATTTCAACTTAAATCTGTAGACTAAAAAGAAAAACTGCTTTCAAAAATGGGACATAAACAAAATATAATAATAATAAATATAATTATCAACAATATCAATCTCTATTTTCTTTCCCACAACAAGATAAACATTTTTTATAATTTATAAGATCATAATGTCTTTTTTATAAATCTGTATTTTTCATAGGCTGAAGTTCCTTCAAGGAGCCAATCCATTTGCCAAATTCAAACAGCAAACGATCCCTGTGCCAGACTGTGACTAAGAAACATATAATCAGAAATGGTGGTGAAGATTCTCCACTCTAAAATGCTTAAATAAAATGCTCAATAAGGGATCATTATAAAAACAGCCAATATTTTGATCATTAAAAAGGAAGGCTACCTGTATAAATGTGAACAATCTCTTTTTAGTACACAAAAATCTTAGTGTTAAATTTATGTATTTATTTGCATAAGTGACACACAGAATTCTGAACACTCTCTTACAACTTTCTGTCAAATAGGTCACTGTGTCACCAGGGGCTGTGGATTCCATGGAAAGTTAAAGGAAGAGCGAGCAAGAGGGCACCGGTGGCAGGAGCTCTGGCACTTCCACACCATGCCTCTGACACTCTTCTCTTTCTGTCTTTCCCTTTTGGTGTGGCTGGGAATTGAACTGGGAGCCTTGCACACACTAGTGTGTTCTCTGCCATTGAGTTCTATCCCAGCCTGATTTTGTAACTTAAAAAAAAAAAAAGCCTATCAGACTCTTACATTCTTCCAATATGAGGAAGGAATTCAAACTTAAAGCTTACAATCCCACCCCCTTCACTGAAGAGGAAATATTTTTTAATAGAAATTTGAAACAACTTCACCAAATATTAAGTGAGCCTTTAGTAATCAGACCACATTTCATACAACACCTCAAAAACAAAACAAACAAAAAAACCCCAAAATAACAAAACAAAACAAAACAAAACAAAACCCAACCATCTTTCTGGAGCCCCCCAAGACTTTTTAGCCTGAGGGGTTAAAAGTGTGGGTGTGGAAGTCAGCTTTTGTTTGAAAAATTAGCAATGCTATGAGTCACCCTGCATTAGCAGCGGAGGAGTTTTGCATCTTGTACGAATCCAGACACCATATGCCATGCGAAGGCCTATTACTTTATTCGGTGCCACCGCTGACAGGCAGCCACGTGGGTATCCCCAGTGGAAGGGCTGTCTCCTCCCGGCGGCGAGGACAGGAACCCAGTGAGCTGAACACATCCGACATTGTACAGAGCAGCAGGAACAGCTGGTAAGCTATCGAGCAGCAAGGGCTAGCTAGGAGCGCAGATGCTAATGAGCCTGGCAATGACAATGCAGGCCTTCAGAGGAGCCAGCCCAGCGTCTATGTGTTCTCACAAAGCCTGAGAGGAGAATCTGCTCCTTCATGCCTTCAGTCTCATTAAAACACATACTGGTGTTAGTAGTTTATCAAAAGCTGCTGTAACTTACAAGTTATAACTCTCCCCAACAGTTTCAACGTGTTTTAAAAAGTGGCACTGAACTGTGTGGAGTGGCCCACGGGCCTGTTTGGGTAGCAGGGAAATTTTAAGGGGCAAATGGTGAGCAGTGGGCTCGGCAGTGCAAGCCGAGCAGCTGCTGCTGGGTTCAGGTCCCAGCTCCCACTCTCACGGAACTGTGTGGCCTCCAGCAGGTTGTCTAACCTCTCTGTGCTCCACTTCATATCTCATCAGATGGCACACTCCTACACTGGCATAATGTGTTCCAAGGATGTGGCTCTTTCCTTCATCAGCTGCTGGAAGGACCCATGGACTGAATACACAGGTGGAGTTCTCAGTGCCTGGGCTGGGCAGAAGTTGTCGAACCTAAGTAAATTGATGTGTACTCCTGGGGACCAGCGCATGGCGCACTAAGAGGCTCGACCTCCTGGCCTCCCTTTTGTCCCACAACATAAGCCAGCAGACAACTCCCGAGGGAAAGGTTTAAGTGTAAGGAGGGAGATCACAGAAGGGTGTAGGGAGTTGTGGGGGCTCTAGGAATTCCAGCCAGGATTGCTAGTGGCCATGGGTTGGATGGGCCTATTAGAAGCATCTGGGGCTCCCTGACTGCTAAGATCTGTGATGGTTCTGGGTGTAGGGGAGGCTCTTGGCTGAAAAGTGTTCACTTTCTGAATAGTCCTTGCCTCACTTAGGACTTGTGACTCCTGTTCATTCTTCCAAGCCAGGTCAGAGACTTGGGATACTGCTCTGTGTTCTGAGCTGAACCTGCCATTGTAGCCATTAAGAAACTGTATTGCTCTTTGATGTAACAGGCTGTCTTCCAGCAGCACCCCTTGAGGACCAGAGCCATGCCTTCTGTATGCTTACCCTCAGCAATAGCAAGGGTCCGGCAGACAGAAAGACCAATGGCTATCTTGATGAATGAACAACAACAAAAACAGCAACAACAACAACAAAAACTAATAAAAATAAAAACCACAGTCCTGCTTCTAACCTCTCCTGTTCAGAAGCAGCACCTGGGAGTGAGACTGGGAAGATAGGATCTGCTGACCCTCTTTTTGCCAATACAGTATTAGAGGCACTTAAAGAAACATAACTGCGTCAAATGATCATCTCTCTACTGCCTATGGGTGTGTGGGAACGTTAGAGGGAAGTGCCTGGCTTTGGAGGGTGAAACTTGTCTCCTTGAAGTTTTTATGCCAGGAAAGTTCAATTCGGGGCATTTCAGAAGGTGACTTATCTGCACTTTGGAAAAGCAAAAAAAAAAAAAAAAAAAAAAAAAATGCAGATGCCTGGCAAGTGTAGGTGAGTGAACATGGCAGTGAGGACATGCTAGAAGGCTGCGCTTGGGGAGGAAGAGTAAATACATGCTAGCGAAGTTGCAGACCCCTATGGCACCAGCTGCAGAGGAAGCTAAAACCCTACCTGAGGCCAGCTTGGACAAATAGCAGTTCTAGAAAAACAACAACAAAAAGAAGCAGAGGAGACCACAGCTTCATCTGCGAGGGTCTTACACGCAGCAGGCACTAGACTGGGATACTGCTTGCCCCTGCTGCCTGCAGCCTGTTGTACAGACATCATACCATAGCAGCCATGCCACTCGCACTCGAATATGCTGTTGCTTTCCTATTTACCTTCCTTTACCTCTAGCCCTTACTTCTAATTGTAGCCTGAATCCCACACAGAATGCCAGGACCACTGAAAGAAAACAGAAAAGCTAGAAGGGAACTCAGGTACACTGTCAGAGGATACCTGGGCTATTCCACAGCTCATTCCCAGGCACAGGCTCCTGAGGCATCCCAGTAGTCTAGGGATAACCGGATCGTCATCCCGCAGCCTTTTATAATGGCCAAAAGCCATCCAGAGACCGATGTAACAACTACTGCGGACTGCCTTCTCATGCTTTATGAACAGCACATCAAATGAGCTCTTCAGGCACTGGGATTTCAAAGATTAAACCAAAGCAAAACAACCTGGTTTATGTATTTTTTGAGATAGGGTTTCATGAAATTTTAACTATTGATCTTCCTGCCTCTACTTCCCAAGTGCCAGATTTACAAACATGTATGACCATGTCCTGCCAGTAACAAAATGAAAATCCCCTAAAATCAACACACACACACACACACACACACACACACACACACACACACACACACACACACACACACCTTTAGTGTTTAAAAATTAGCCAGAATGGAATTAATTCTAGCCCAAGGCTCTAGAGTAGATTCCACTGCCCAGGACACAGTGACAGTTAGTAGAGTCATAGAGAGAATGTTGGCACATTTGTCTGTCTGGTTCACACATGTATGCTTGAACAAACATGCACACAGTCCAGGCAGAGTCCTTCTTCCCTGTATTAAGTTCCAGAGGAATGGTGTTCCACGGCAGGGAGGGCTGAGCGAGCCGCCCGTCACGGATGGAATGTGTCCCTAGTGAGGGTGCTATGAATCTCTGCCATGGAGCTGCCACTTCCACAGTCCGTGTAATGCCACCTAAGTGCTCTGCCTCACATGACTTGCTGTAGGCTGCTGAAGATTAGAGCCATCGATCGCTCCCTGCAGAAGAGTCTTGCTGTGCAAAAGGAAAGTAAGCCGCAGAGACAAACAGCTCAAGTATTGATCTGCTCTGGTGGGGGTGGGGGGCTGCACTTCCAAATGAAAATCAGCTCTCCTTCCCAGCACCTACAAGGGTCACTGTAATACGCATGGGGACATGACGAAGACGGTGTGTGGGGACAAACACTGCTGCCCCTCTCCTGTCAGTGGGTCACAGACCTCTCTGAGAAGCCAAGCGGCCACATGAAACCTCCAGCTTTATAAAAAAAGCCTGGCAACATTCTATACTGTCTGGGCATTCTATATTCATCCACAGCAGTGCTGGAGAACGGCTGCCAGAGGGCAACCTGATGCAGGGGAAGCAAGGTAGATGCATTTCAAGAACATCCTTCCAATGACCGAGAGTCACCCCAAACTAGAAGTCTGGCTCTCACTGCCCATGACACAAACCCTTTTCCTATAGAAGAAGACCACGCATAATTTAAAGGCCAATATTTAAAAGACTGACCCCCAAAACATTCATTCTTCTTACGGAAACTGCCACAATGTAAATCATATGGCTTCCAGTAGGTTTTTTTTTTAACTTCTTCAAGCATAAAAATGTAAATTCACCCAAAAAGTCAAATGAAATTATGAAGTACACCAAAACTCATGACTCTTGGCAGCTCTGTGCAATGAACACAGGACGAGTACAGGTTAAACTGGGAATACGGGATCAGAGAGATGGTTCAGTGAGTAAAGGTGCCTGCTGCCAGGCCGAAGGCCTGACCCTGACCCCTAGAAATCAAACGGTAGATAGAGAGGACAGGCTTCTGCAAGCAAGCGGTCCTCTGACCCCACATGCATGGCATAATCCACATGCCACCCCTTATGCCAATTAATAAATAAAAATGTAACACAACTTTAAAGGGGGAAATTAAGAAATCTATATAGAACTCAGAAGGCCCCTTTATATGTGCGTTTCTATGGAGACAGCAGTAAACTGAACTGCATTGCTTCTGTGAATATCCTTTGGATTGGGTCATTACTTAAAATCAGTTTTCTCTTACTTTTTTCTAGGCAGTTCTCCCATTTCTACTCCTGTCTACCTTTTTATCTGAATATTTCTTGCTCAGTCATTCCTGAGCCTATCCCAGGACCAAGTGAGAGATACCAACAACAGAACCCTCATTCACTTTCTGCACACTAGGCTGTTGGGGTTTCCATGAGTCTCTTACTGAGGTTCTGAATTTCATCACCTCATAAACAGAATCATTACAAACCACTGACCCAAGGTAAGATGTGCCTGAAAGACCATGGTAGTCTTTTCTGTCATGAGATCTGCACTTTATCTCACGGTAAACGTCTTGTAAAAGTCATTGAACAGAAAGATGAATTACCAATTTTTCATTTCCTTTTTTAGAACAGGAAATGTGAAGTTGGTGGCCTTTTCTACTATGGCAGAGGGCTGACTTCATTTACTCATCTAACAAGCATTTCCTGAACAAATATTTATCCTGTGGCAGGTGCTGAGGCTGCATCCAGGGTTGGGGCTCTCCTGGAAGACACAAGCATTATCTGTATCCTGAGCTGCCCTTGCTTTACCAATTTGCTAAATATTTTCACTATTATCTTTGTAGATATCAGTCAAAGAAACAGTCAGATAAGAATCTCTTTCTTCATACTGTGGGGACAATACAGGTAGAAAGAATAAGTGAATTCTACAGTAAATTAGATGGTGACAAGGGCTCACGTAGTAAAGAGCACACAGGAAGGCCACAGGTGGCACTAAAGATGTGTATACATGCACAGATGTGTGTAGGTGTGAGCACGGTTTATGTGGGAAGGGGGGGGGGGAGCTCAGAGTGGCGGGGAACGACACCTGGGGAAAAGCTGTCTAGGCAGAGGGCAGAGGACAGGCTTCCCTGAAAGGCTCTGGCCTTAATCTTGGCAGTATGAACAGGGTAGTGTCTACTGATGTGTCCAGTCTGCTGTGCTGAGGAGGCCAGAGGAAGCAGGAAATGAAGTGAGGTGGCTCTGGTGAGCTGATCCTAAGATCAGCTAAATTGCTATTACACTATAAGGGAAGGACATTTTAACTTCTTGAGAGGAAGACAAAACATGGGAGAATACAGCCTTTGGCATGGGAATTAACTTGTGTTTTCACAAAGCTCTAATCTCTGCAGCATCTCAAACAACAAGGAAACAAACCACGAATAGAATATTGTAGGCTGGTTCTAAATCACACACACACACACACACACACACACACACACACATACCATATACACCACACACATACACGCACACACACACATACCATACCACATACACCACATACACACACACACACACGTACACACACCACATACACCACACACACACACACACACACACACACACACACCACATACACTACATACACACACACCACATACACCACATACACACACACCATACCACACACACACATACACCCCCCCCCACACACACCACATACCCCCCACACACACACCATACCACACAACACACACGTACACACACACGGAACTTGCACATTAAGGAGGATAGAAACCTCTAGCCAAATGTTCCGAGGGACGTTTACAGAACAGACGGGAAGAATGAACACTGAACATGCGCTGTTGGAGTTTATGGCTAAGACTCCAATATTTCCCAGCCCATGTATGTCTCTTTACAAAGTTTTGTTTTTTACCATCAACAAACAAATAAACAGAGTCAAAGTCAGTCAAGCCTAGAGGGTCTTCCTGATTCACAGAACTATTAAACAAAAGTTTTTAAAAATAACATGTCTATTTAAGTCCATTGCATTAAGATACTATTTATATCTTAGTAAAAGCGGGACAATTTTATGCTATAAAATACTTTAAGTTCTTTACTCTTTATCAAATCCTTTCAAAAATCCATATTATTGAGCATACTTCATAATATGGATCCAGACTTCTGAGGCAGTCAGTGGGCCCAAGGCGGTACCCGGTGCCCTTGCTTAGATGAGTCGAGGACTGACGGTCTAGTTTCCATTCCTTCCTCTGAACAGAAACAAGAGGTGCAACTTTAAGTTCTCCCAATGCAAGCTCACCCAAATTCCTCCAGGCTAGATGCACTTAAATAAGCAATTATGATTCGTGTCTGAATATACTTTTGGAAAACAAACTCAACAAAACTTTGTGAACTGGCTAGCCTACTGAGACTTGTAAAACAAACAGATAAGGATACTAAGAGAGGCGCTTAGGCAGAAGTCATTCTTCCCTAGTGATGCTCCCTCCATCCCTCACTCTGGTCTGTAGTTTGTATTTGAAATACCCAGAATAACCACTGTATGATGACTAAGGCCTTTCATACATCCCAGAATAAGCCCTAGTGATGAAGAAGGCCTCACAAGAGCAAGGCTGCTCATCTCCTCAACCTCCAGTAATGCCAGGGCCACAGACATGTGCTGGAGGAGAAAGACAGAAGCAAACTTCCAAAGCTCCCACGGCATGCATGGCAGGGCTTGGGAATGAAGGTGTTCTGGAAGCCGGAAGGGCACAACTTTTGATCACAGAGAATGAGCAGGGAGCCAGATGTCCCCTGCCACCCAGCACGTATTCGATGCTCACTTGTTCACTCCCTTACCTCTTTATATGGTGTGCGCACTTTATCAAGCCTTTTCCTTCCCTCTAGGGTGGGGACAGAGTCACAAATGATGACAGGGAGGTTTGCCCTCTGCAGCTGATGGACTCATGGGAGAAAGACACAACAATGAAATGGCAAGAACTAAGAAAAAATGAGGTATCACTGCTCAAGGAATAGAGCTTAGTATTTAGGACATTTTCTAACAGTCTATGTTTTTAAAGAGAGACTGAGGAAATGGAGGGAGCTATGAAGATGCTAGAAGGAGGGATGGGGCAGACAGAGTTCTAGGCACAGAGTGTAGTTCTCGAGGTTGCCATATTTGGGGACCATTAGAAATATTCTGGATTTTTCTGTAGTATGGAGGGTTTTGAGCTACCTGTTTTGATTTCTGCGTGAAGGAAAAGTTCCTGCTTTCTGGAAAGATCTGCAAGGATAACCGGGAGAAGTAGTGAAGCTTGGAGGAGGCTGTGTACCAGTCTAGCATGTGACAAGACTGGGGTGGGACTATGTGGTACAAGTGGGAGAGGTTGCATTTCAGTTAGAGTTTAAGGATAAGCTTTTTGCATATACTTCATTTCATAATAGTTAGCAATAATCTCTCTGAGGGATTATTTTCTTCACTTTACAAATAAGGAAACAGGTAGAGTTAGAATATTTGTTGAAAACCAAAGAACTAGCTACCAGTCTAAAACTGAAACTCAACTTCTGTCTGAGGCCTGCTCTTATACATGTATGCCTAAAAAATGATCCTATAACAAAGACACTTTGAAATGTGTCTAGCATTTGTAGGACGACGACTGCTATGGAGGAAAGGCAGTACACCCTGTGTTCTTTCTTCTTAAGACTTGTCACTGAGAATAAGCACTTCACCATAGGAGGAGTGGGGGTAGAGCTCAGTGGTCAGAGTGAGTATAGACAGCGTGCATGTAGTACGTGGGTTTTATCCCCAGTAGTGCAAAAATAACCCCCAAACCTGCCTAAGTAAATGGATCCAGTTCTATGGCATTAGTGTAAGACACTGCAGAACATGAGAGGTAAACACAGGCTTTACATTCTTTCCTGTTTGTTTTCAAATAAATAAAAATGTACTATTCTAGTGTGCTATCGTAGGTGACAATCTACGTAAACTACCTGTGGGGTCAGCTCTCTGCCTCTCTCTCTCTCTCTCTCTCTCTCTCTCTCTCTCTCTCTCACACACACACACACACACACACACACATACACACACACACACACATACACACACACACACACACACACACACCACTTAGGATTGCTCTGGATCTCTAAGGCCTAGATGACCTTGTTTGATCTTTCTGACCCAAGAAGTGACCAGAGGGCATATGATTTCAGAGAGGAATGGCTAAGTGTACAAAACTCGACTCCAAGGTACTTCAGTGAAATCCTAAGGGCTGACAATCCACAGCAAAGTGGGCAGCAGGAAATGCTCCCCTCATCCAAACTCAAGCACAAACAATGTCTCTGACAAGAGTCTAGTGCACCACTCGGGACTAATCTCTTCTAATCCGAGAATTTAACGTCTCTCTTGATACACCTGTCTTTTTAATGTATGTAGAAGTCACCATATATGTTTATCTTGTTGGGCATAAATTCTATTTTCAAAATTAACAAACATACAATAGTTGAAATCTCTAAATATGTAAAAGATTTTATAAACATGCTG
Source organism: Rattus norvegicus (assembly GCF_021556685.1). Lineage (NCBI taxonomy): Eukaryota > Metazoa > Chordata > Mammalia > Rodentia > Muridae > Rattus > Rattus norvegicus. Next base: position 133,450,316 of record NC_141536.1, read on the forward strand.
CTTAAATTTCAAACGAACTCTACTTTTCCTCTGATATCCATAGTAAGCTCAGTTTCTTGAGCTGAAAAAATTTATTTTTCCTGACTTCAATTCATTTAATTTTAAATGTGTTAAAGAAAAAAACCCACATATCCTATTTATTTTCTCACAGGCAAGCTGAATACCCAGCAAGAGAATATAATGTGATGACAGTTTCCATCTTCTTTGGGGAGAGAGTTATGAGTCTTGGGTGTGAAAGGCCCAGCACAATGGAGACTGGTGGCAGCCCCCCCATCGGCTCACCGCCTTCTTTAAAGTCCACAGAGGATGGCAGTTTGGATGGAAACCCCAAAATCTATTCTGTCCATCTGTTTTATTATTCTTAGAACAACTGTCAAAAGTTGCCCAGGGATCAAGTTGCAAACGTACTAATTTGCCTTTGAAAAGTGGGCCCTGGGGGAATTCTGGAACTCTGCTTATAAATGCAGAATCCCCTCAGCCAGCCAGCCTGCCCTACCCTTTGTGGAGGTATGAGACTTTGCACTTCCAGGCATACATCTGCCTCAAGGCTGGGATGCCCTGATAGACTTGCATCCCACTTCATAGGCAAATGAAGGGGAGCCACAGGGACTTGGCATCTTAAGGGCTGGCTTGTTCCCTGACAAGCAGACTGAGTGCTTTAGGAGGCAGCCCCTTCATTGATCATGGGTGGATGAAAGACCAAAGCTTTGTACTGGAGGGTTAAAGGCGTGAACGTGCAAAGGGATACCCGTTCTGTACTCTTTTATATCCCTGGGCCAAACAGGAGATAGGAGCCTGAAATAAAACACTGAAGAAATAAGCTGAAGATAAAAAACTATAAGCCACTGAACGTGGTGCCATTTGTGTTTGTGGCTATGCTGAAACAATAACAACAACAACAGAAAGTCTGGACAGACAGACTGTCAGACGTGGTCTTGTCAGGAATTACAAGCCATACCTAGAGAGCGGTCATGCTAAAATACTGGGGCATTTAGGCAACATGCTACTCGGCCCACAAGTAAAGCCTGTTCCTTAAGCTGGCTGTGCTCAGGCCGTGTGCACACACTGCATCTGGATGGAAGTGCACGTGGGCTCACCGGATATAGTAAGATGAGGGGCAAGGGCCAGCACTGATGGGGGTCACTCCTAGTGACCAGCCTTCTCCACTAGGTCCCAGTGGCAAAAAGCTTTCAATGCATAGGACCACAGAACCATACCTGCAAAACAAGATGGTTTAGGGTTCTGAGTTTCTCAGTTCTAGAGAAAACTGAAAAAGAGGTCCCGTCAGGGCTCCCATGATGGCATTTGGCTTGTACTCACTCAGATTACCAAAAAAGTATGCGGCTTTGATTAAAAAGTTCCTCGAGCATGTTGCAAATGACTGCGGCAGGAAACCTGCTGGGAGCCCACTGCAGACGCACAGAAGGGATCACCAGTTGGACCTGCTGCTTTGTCCTCCTTCTTATTATAATAAGGCATGTATTATCCTTTTTTAGAGATTTGAATAACAGAAAGTCTCACTTTCAAAATAGTGCTTATGATCCCAGAGTCGACGATGTTTTCTGTTGGTGCGGTCTCTTCAAAATGGGATGGATAATTAGTAAACTGAAATTTGATTAATGTTGGATTAAGAGGTTCGGATGCTTTCCTGCAATGTGTTATTTCAGTCTGTGGTCACTGGAAGAGACTATCTTTAGGAAACCTGTTCCCTCTGTTTTCCAGAACGAAAAGATGAGCTTCAAACCTCGTCTTTTAAATAAAGAGAATTCAGTCTGAACAAGTCAGATCTTTTTCTCTCTCCTTTCCCCCTCTATTTTTAAAAATTGTCTGTCACTCTGAAGTTGGAGACCATGAATTAATCAAGAACAAAATAAAACAGAAATACAAGTCTTCCTCAAAATCGCTCAGGGTGAGTCCTTCCTGGTTATAGTGGGCAACTAGGCATAGACAGGTTTTGACAGCCTCTGCTCTCGTAGGCTCCAGCACGGGCTTTTGGGAAAGTAAAGAACTCTGGAAACAAAAGGTCTGCCTGGCCTGGTATAGATTCCAGTCATTGAAGTAACCGTTTAAATAAATAATATTCCAGGAAAAACTTATAGTATTTTGTGCTTTCAAATATCAGGGTGGAGTTACCTCTTGTAGGTTTCCTGCAGTTACCTGAGCCAGATGATGACCATTTTCATGATCAGTGGCCAGGTTCTTTTTTCCTGTGTTAAAATTCACGTTGTTCCCCTATTGCTGAAGAGAGTGGAAGAATTAGAAATGATGGCTCCCTTTGAAGCTATGTCATTCCACGTAACTGTAAATGCTAAGACACTGTCATTTACGGAATGACCTTTTGGTCTTTGAATATTTAGACATCAATAAATGCCAAATGCCCAGATATGCTCACAGCACTATGAGGAAGGTAAGCAGGGTCAGCTAACACCCTCTCGCATGCCTTTGGCATGACAACCATTTTCACTTTTCTAACAGCTTTCTAATAGCAAAATGTATTTAGGAACAACAGTGGAATTTGTGTCATCATGACCAAATGATTACGGTGCAAACCCGAGATTCTTCTGGGGCCCAGCAGGTTTCTGGTCCCTATGGAAACGAAACCTCATACATTGTCCTCCACTCAGCTGGAGGACAAGGCCGGGAGGCTTTTGTGCTCAGTGAGATTTCTTCCACAACCTTCCCGCAACAGACCCCAGCGCTTCCTCCCAACGCCTTTCTAATTGAGATGCAAATGCATCTCCCTGGCTGATTACACTTCCCTTAAAGCAACTGACGAAGGCAGCTGTAACTGGAGTTTGCAGACGGTCCAACAAGTGATTTCAGCTGTCAGTATTTGCATGCTTGGCCTAGACCAGGCCACTGCCTACTGGTCTCAGAACTTCCTTTGCGCATCGGAGGGGTTTTTATTTATGTGCGTAAAATTTACACACATTACTAGTTAAAAAAAATAACCACCCCTGCCCCAGCAACCTACTTATAGGGCCTTGGATCTGAAATAACAAAAAACTCAGGGCTTTCTGGCCATTTCCCTCTCAGCCTTCACTGGGGCTGTCTGTCACTCCTTCCTGAAGGTCTAAGCTGTGGTGGCCACAGTAGGGGGTCTCCATGTAAGTTTTCAGACCTTAACCGTCTTTGAGCTCATTTTTCCTCCCTAAATACTCATGTTTCTTTGAAAACTGATTGCTGAATAGTCTTTATGTTGCTTTCACATCGCTCGAGTCTATTAATTTCAAAATACAAAGCCCTTCAATAACTTTTAGGGAGATATCTATACTCTATCAATCCCTCATGTACGAGGACTGAACCTAGGACTTTACATGCTAAGGAAGTGCTCTACCACTGTGCAGGCTTATCTTTTGTCAACTTGACAAAAGCTAGAATTATCTGAAGGGAGGGACTCTTAATAGAGGAGTTGCCTCCATAAGATTCAGCGGTAAGGCATTCTCTTAGTGATTGATGGGGAAGGCCCGGCCCATTGTGGGTGGTTCCATTCTTGGGCTGGTGGTTCTGGGTTTTGTAGGAAAGGAGGCTGAGCAAGTCATTAGGACCAAGCCAGTAAGCAGCATCCCTCAATGGCCTCTGCATCAGCTCCTGCCTCCAGGTTCCTGCCATTTGAGTTTCTGTCCTGACTTCCTTCCACGATGAACAGTGATATGGAAGTGTGAGCCAAATAAACTCCTTTCTCCCCAACTTACTTTTGGGCAGTGGTGTTTCATCGCAGCAATAAACCCTAAATCTCCAGCTACAAAATTGTTTTGGACACAATAAAAGGAAACATTAACATAACCATCCAATAAAAGAAAATTTCATATAATACCTAGTTTTCCAAGAATTTTTTCCAGCTTTTCAAAAGGCCCTTTATGCTGTTTTTAAGACGTGCTTCTGAAGTCAGCTCTTCCTACCAGGCACCAGGTATCGCAGGTGCTTTGAGTGTTTAGCACAGAGCTGAACTGTGTGTCTTCAAAATGGAAAACCAGGGCTTACAAGGTACAGCATATGCAGATGACAACACAGGCTGTACATGGACCTACTTTTCATTGGAGACAACGAATGCTCCCAACTCTGGGAAAAAAAATGCAGTGTTATAAAGTATTTGTTTTATCTTTTGATACTGTTTCCCACAATAAGTTTACCAAATGAATGTCTTTTTTTTTTCTTTTTCTTCTTCTTTTTTCTTTTTTTCCGGACCTGGGGACCGAACCCAGGGTCTTGCGCTTGCTAGGCACAAGAGCTCTATCACTGAGCTAAATCCCCAACTCCCAAATGAATGTCTTATTTCTTGTCGCTGCCCTGCCCCCAGCCCCACCACCTTTACACACATACACATAATGTACCAGGAGGTAACAAGGAGAGTGACAATAAGAAAAAGAAAACAAGGCCCACTCTGGGAACTTCACGGTACAGCTCTGAGCTGCATGCTTAATGCAGAGGTGGACTGATCTGGACTCGTAAGTCAAGGGAGCAAAAGACTGTGTGGGTCAGACAGTGAGGAGGATGAGAATCTATACCACAGGAGAGACCCACGAGTAGCATGTGGGGCGAGGTGCAGCAAACTGACCCTGAGGTCAGCATAGTGGGAAGCAACACCCCCGCCCATGACAGCTTGCAGTGTGACAGGGTGATCCAGTTGAGACAGTGGCCAAGTTAGTGCCCGGCTCCTGTGCATATTTCCCCGGGCACAGCATTAGCTTGGTTTCTTACACACTATTCATTAGAATGCTTAGTGTTCTTGAGATTGGGTCTTTTTAACTGTCACTGCACACCAAAAATAGCAAAATGGTTACTGTGTCTTCACAAAAATATCCCCTGCAACTAGGCGCTCCCTATAGGCTTCGGGGCAGCTTTGATCTTAGGGAGCAGAATGGTATGGCAGGGTTTCTATACAAGGGTGAGGAGACACCTCCTACCCTTTACTTTAGTATTTTCTAGGTAAAAGGTCAACACTCCTGGCATGTAACCTCCAGCTGGGATCTTTGAATCTGCACACCTGAGCTTAGAACCCCTTATTTATGGGAATCAGACTGGTGGCACCACTTCCTGGACTTCCATCCACACAAGGTCCTGCTTTATTTACTGTTGGGACCCGAACTCATGGGGAGGAACCATGATGGTGGTGCTGGCACTGGGTCTCATGAGGTGGGGACTATGGTGGCTATAAGGATAGGTACCCTGTGAAGAGATCTAATAGGCTCAGATATTCTTATTCTTTAGAAGAAAGTGGTTTTTCTAATCTACATTTTGGGAGGATGAGGGGATGGTTCAGCAGTAAGAGTGCTTATTGCACATCCACGAGGAGCAGAGTTCATGCCTTAGCACTTGATATGAGCCAGGTATCCCACAAATGCCTAGAACCCTAGCTCTGAGGGATCCAATGTCCTCTTTTAGCCTCTAAGAAAACAGTTGCTCACACATATGCATATATACTCACATAGACACATGCATACACACATAAATTAATATTTAACTGGAAAGAAGCCTCAATGGTTAAAAGTACACACTGCTTTTACAGAGGGCCTAGGTTTGGTTCCCAGTACTAACAGGGGAACTTACTACAGTTGTAACTCCATGCCTTCTGACTTCTGCAGGCTCCTGGTATACATGCATGCATATAGGCAAATCCTCCCCACCCCCAAAACAGTGGTTCTCAATGTTCCTAATGCTGAGACCATTTTAATACAATTTCTCATGTTTTGGTGACATTTTTTGTTGCTGCTTCATAATTGTAATTTTGCTACTGTTATGAATCAAGATGAAAATATCTATGCTTTCCAATGGTCTTAGGTGGCCCCTGTGAAAGGGTTGTTCCATTCTCTAAAGGGGTCATGGCCACAGGTTGACAACCACTGACATAAAATATTCCCTTTTAAAAAGAGATCTACATTTTAAAAAATGCAGTCTCCCTGTTTTTCACTGTGCTAACAATCTCCAGTGTTTTGGTAACACAGGGAGGCCAAGTGCAGTTCAAACAAAGCCCATCTGTAGGCTGGATTCAGTGTGCAGGCAGCTGGTTTGCCAGTTCTGGGCTCTGATTGTTTGCCTGACACTGAGCTAGAGCTGCTCTGTGGCTGCCTCTCCCCACTGGTCTCCGATCTCGGCCCATTTACAACCTCCCAGGTCCTAGAGGTGATGCCTTCTTGGTTTTAACAGCTTCCAGATAGCTGAGGCTGCATAATGACCACACTTTATCCAGATCTGCTCTGAGATGAGAGGCCCTTCTTCCAGTGTGGCCCCCAGAGCAGCACACTACCTTTTGGATAGGAACACTTGAGGCTGCAGGAGCAGACAGTACCCTAATGCTTGTGCGTGGATCTTGTGCTTTTCTGCACCATGTCCTAGAAGTGTTACATGTGACATTCTCATCTCTCATCTCAACTCTGTGGTCACTCCACATCTCCAGTGCTGTTCAGGATGGCTCCTATCAACTCACAGCACCCAGTCCTGCCCCGACACAGCTGGTTACCCAGGCCACTCCTTTCTGGTCTCACTGTCTGGGCCCAAGGGATCATCTGCTGAGACAGCCCTGGTTTCTGACCTTGCCTGGGATTACTTTACCCATTTGAGGATGATAGTTGTAGAACTCGGCTAAGTCATTAATACAATAGTTACGTGGAAGATGAGTAGGAAGATGTACAGACAGTGTACATCTGTACGTAGCGCAGTGTAGCTTCAGGACTGAAGCGCTGCAGTTCTGGCCACAGGGAAGCCATCCGTCGCTCAGGGTCCCAGAGCTCTCGCTCATATCTTCCAGGTGATCAAGATATTTTGTCAAAGTTAAGATTTGTATTTGTAAGCTTCTAGGCTCTGAAGAAAATGTGTTTGTGACACCCTTACTCTTTGAGAACATGTTCCTTTCTGAAGTTTCAGGGTCCTTTTTTAATGATTTAGCTTTACAAGGGATCCAAGCAAAATTTCAAAATGCAGCCTTTAATCCTATTTGTAAATAAGGGAATCTTTTTCTTGTTTACAGTTTTCAGTTTACCTTTTATTCGGCATGATTACTCGTGTGTGTGTGTGTGTGTGTGTGTGTGTGTGTGTGTGCACGCTCACGTGAGCACAAGCGCCTGTACACAGAAGCGTCTCTTACAGCTCTGAGCTCTGATGCATATCTGCTCTGTGTAAGGGCGGAAATGGGTGGCTCTGAATAGGGACTTTACTTGCAGGGGCCAATCTCCATTCTTTTTATTGTACTCTCTGTGCCATGACAGCTCCAGAAGCTGGGGACTCTGGGGACATTATTATGAGTGCTGATCTTTAAAGCACTTGGAGCACTTCCTTTAATCTTTTTTTTTTTCCATCTTTATTAAATTGGGTATTTCTTATTTACAACTTCCTTTAATCTTAATGTACAGATTTTAAACACAAATTTATCATAAACCAACTGCCTGGGCAACTACCACGGTTGCTTTTTCATGCCTGCCTCTTTTCCTAACTTAAAATTTATAATGTAAAGATCTCATTATTAGGAATCATTATTAGGAATCTTTCACCCCTGGGAAAATGTAGAACTTGGCCTCTCAAGTTTTTGCACCGTGCTTCCCACGTGTCTAGAGTACAGTTCTATTTCTAATTTTCTCCCATCCACATACAAACTCTAGCACAAACCCACTATTCTCTGCAACACTCAGAGTCACAACAAGTTCTTTCAAGTTGTGAAGACGTGAAGCATAGGTGCTGCATTTTGTGTTTTGCTTCTTGTTTCCTGAGCGATGAGACTGGCTGCCAGGCAAGACCTCGGTACATATTTGTTGAATGGTAGAGCGCTTCAGTCAATTCTGCGCAGTAGAGACAGCCAGTGCATGGTGTTGTGGTAGACTGTTAAGGCCCCCATCCCTCCAGTGTCACCCATGCCTTCCAGCTGCAGCCTTTGCCTGCCATTCAGTCTGTTTAAATTTAGTTCCCTCCCATTAATTTCCCATCCATAAGTATGCAATCCCACCCCAAAGTGTCTTCCTTCTTTTTGGAAACTACCTACTATGTTTTGGGTTTTCCCTTTTTGGTAACTCAGTTTTCAGTCCTCTTACACCCAATTTTCTCCCATCTATATACAAACTCCAGTACAAACTCACCATGATCAGCAAAGACCTGAGACTACTGGCCCCAGTGATGGATGAAGTCAACTACTAGTATATGACTTGCTCAGCCAGTTCGCTGAAAGAAACGCTTCCTCTCTCCCCTCTGGCTTCCCTTTTCTTATGTCTCTATGGCTACAAAACCTATTCCTTCCTGTTCCACAGAACGCTATCTATGGTTATGCACTGAATCAGCCCAATGCCTACAGAGGTTCAGACCTGTTCCCTTGCCACTGCTACAGAGCAGGCCCTGTTCTCTCCCAGACAGAACTCCTTCCAGGGCTCTGCGCAGGCTCTCACTGCCTGTCCTCGCTGTGTGCCTGTTCCCGTATGTGCATATCCTGCACTCTGCCATACGGAAGCATCTGTTATTCTCATATGGAATGGGCTTTCATAGCCTGGTCCATGAGCAAACAGTGTCCTCTCTCCCTTGGAATATCTTATTCATATTTATATTCCTAGTGGTTAGGATGGTGCCTGGCACATGGCAGGAAAGCTGCAAATGCTGACACGTGCATAATTGGTTGTGCATGGTGAAATAAAACACATGGTATGGTTTGATTTCCTTTCTACAGCATGGGGAGATGGGCAGAAGAAATCAAAGGTCTGTCCAGGAAGAAGAGCTCAGGATCCCAGTGGAGAAGAAAGAGCTTGAGCTGTTAGTACTTTAAAGAGAAGGGTCATTTTTGAAGCTGTGTAAATTAGGAGCAGAATCTAGCAATGCTATTAAACTCACATATCTGAGAGAGAAGCTCTAGTATTACCATATGGTCATGTACCTGTTAGCTTACAATGAGAGCTAATTTCACTTGTGACAGAACAAGGCATAAAACTTTTTCTTAGGCACACAGGATCTCTCCTTCAAACACAGATAGTTCCAGAGAGGAGATGGCAAGTGAATCTGAGACTATTGTTCTATTGAAGTGGACATTTATTCTAGAAAGCCACCATCTGCTTGATTTGGGGTGAACTCCTCCTAATGGGCACATTGCATATGGCAAGGGAACCTTTTCCCTGAAACAAGTTATCTGAGGAGGAGAATGAAAGCCCTTGGCTCAAATGGTTGTAGAAACTTCTATCAGCAGACCACAGTTTCAGTTTGGAATGTTTAGTTGGCTTGGGAACTGTAAACATAACATGTGGCCCGCTTCCCACTTACTGTGCTCTAGGCATAGAACAGTCCCTGCTTGCCCGTGAGCGATGGAGGAGGCAGATGGTAGGTGTGTTGGCTCTCACTATTCAGCAGTGCAGTGGCCACGGGACGAAGGCACGCTTGACAGATTTGATTCAGCCCACTGTGGAGGTTACAGGAAGGCCCACAAGGCACAAAAGGGCTGGGCTGAACCGTTAGAGGGTGCTTTCCGTACAGGGTACTACTGTGGTCACATTATTATTTTTTTTAAATTATGGGAGACAATGATATTTTTCAGTCTTCTATGTGCCTCTGCCACACAGTTCCAACTTTGATCAGTAGCCAAGAGAACTGTACACAAGAACTCCTTTGATACTGACCCGAAGCTAGATTTACTGCTAAACAAAACAAAACAAAACAAAAAGCCCCCGAAGACAAATTGTTCGGGCAGTACTTCCAATCCTCAGTTAATCAGAAGTGCATTAAAAAAATTACAGAGTCAGACTGATGCTTAACCATTCACATTTTTACCTTTAGTTAAAATTTACATGAAATTGGATTCCAATCAAGTTTTTCTATGGAATTAAAATACCAATCCGCTGGGGAGAGAATAGAGAGGCAGAAGTAACTAAATGAGTTCACTGGCTCTCTGCTTTGGGTATCATCAGGCTCAACATGCGCCAGCATTTAGTCACTACACAAATAAGCGAGTCCCCCCATGTAAAGGGTTTACAAAGGTCTGAACAGCATGACTGCTGTTCATAGAATGGCCTAGAAAGTGTATGACATTGATATGAACTGAGTAGCTTGTCAATGTTCTAGTTCACACTTTTAATCTAAATATTAGAAGCAAAACAAAGTCACAGGGAGGTTATATAAAAAGGCCTGGCTGACAAGGAAAATTTTTGTTATTGTTCAGCTAGGTTCAAGGGAGCAGGTAGCAGAAACTCTTCCTGTGAAATTTAGTCTTGAAGTTTTCTCTAGGGCAGCACACACAGGCTGCCCCCTTCCTAACAAGTCTGGGTTCATACCAATACAGCTTTGCCAAGGGGTACACTGCCAGGCTTTAGGGGAAAAACCCAAAAAACCAAAAACATCTATCAATGCCTGACATTTGGAGGCAAAGTTCCTCAACATGTCTGGGGATTTCAGGATGGGTTACAGGCAAGGCTTCAGGGCCACATGGTCAGAACAGCTGGCCTGTTTCCTCGGGGACTGCAAACTGCCACAGCAGGAAAGGGATTACGGTGCAACCCAGGTTTCTCTTCCTACCACTTATTCCTTGTCCGACAACAAAGTAACAACAGAGAGGACTGCTAAAACACACATACAGGAAGAGCAAGACATATACAGATGAAATGTTTCTGTGCAGTTTTTTACTAAGAATGAAACATATGTGCACACATGAGCTACGGTATATGAAGGGCAAAAGTCTATTGATTCCAGATGATGAGTTGAAAGCTAATAGATTTGCTATCAAATTAGTATTACATAATTTAGAGTGTTGATAATCACTGCAGACAATTTAGAACTGAACACTCCTTACCGTGAGTGATGGTGAGCACAAATGGAAGAACACTTTAAACTGGAGGGCGGCAGGAAAATGGAGAGTGCGCACGCTTCAGGACCTCTCCAGGAACTTCCTCCTCTCTTAAAAGGAGCAACACGTGCTCATTCCCACTGCTCAGATTAAAGCCCTGGCACTTCTTATCCAATGCACCGCTGTCTCTTCAGCCCTCAGGGGTCTGCACAGGCTTGTAGGATGTGGTGGCCGCTACACTCCCTGCCTATCCACTGTCTGTAGGGCAGCCCTGGCTGCATCCTCTAGCGTGTTGTTCTAAGATGAGAACCTGAGAAGCCTCTTTTGGGGATCACCTAGAATGCCATTCTCACCACAGCTGACTTTTGGGTTCATCACAGGCACCCTGATGGACCTTAACATGTATAAAATGAACATAAAATACAATGTGCACCTCCCCAAAGCGCCTGATCTTGGGAATCCATGTTCCTAAAGACAGTTTCCTTCTAATTCTCCAGTCTCCACCCAAACATGTTCTCCTAGGAGAGGGCCCCTCTTATCCTGACTCTTGTTCACCCTAACTCTCAGTTTCCCTTGTTCACTGAAGAGAAGGGAACCAGTTAGCCCGTGCACTCCTTAGGTATTATCTCTGAACGTGTGAACAAGGACTGGGCTCCTGGATCCCTAATGTGCTCTGGGAGCCCCAGCTTCAACACTGGACTTGGCAGACGGTGCATAGGGAATGTTTGTTGGGTAAATGAATAAATGCAATTAGTACTCATAATTAGGGCTGGTTAGAGTATTTAGTGTTTTTCAAAATTCAAATATCAGACTTATGTCAATGAAGCAGCAAATTCCCAGACATCAGCTATGACACCGAAGTTCACGGGTTCCCCAAAGTGCACTGTGGACGTCAATGTTCTAGTGAACATTAAGGGAGCTGTAAACAGTAAGGCTATTAATAGCTGGCACAGGCACATGTATACAGTTGAAAAGCTCAGTGAAGACCTTTAAAGTACAAAAATCGCCCCATTCTCCCTCCCATTTCTTCATTCTTATTAGAGTCCTTATTTCTCACCAGAATATTAGCAGTTCTCCAGATAGAAATCGTCTAAATGAGCATGAGGAGTTTCTCATAAGTTTTTCTATCTGGATTAAAAAACTGACGGGGCTGGAGAGATGGCTCAGGGGTTAAGAGCATTGACTGCTCTTCCAGAGGTCCTGAGTTCAATTCCCAGCAACCACATGGTGGCTCACAACCATCTATAAAGGGCTCCTGTATTTATATAAATAAAAAAATATATTAAAAAACTGAGCATATATCTGATTTACTATTTTAGATTATTTATTTGATTAACACAAATAAATTAAAGAAAATATAAAAAATATTTAAAGCTTGATAATGATCAATATGACCGGCTTGGTTATTTATTGTTTTTTCTCCTTTTTATACTAAGTTGTCCTCTAAGATGTCAAATTGTCCATTTTAAGAGCTATTTTAGGTTGTGGCACCTCCAATCCTGATGTGATTTCCTTGAGACTTTAAAGGAGATTCTGATCATTATCTTTTCAACTTTTAAAAACACTCTTTTTTTGTGAATCGGACTGCTCCAACGGTACCTCTCGTTAGTGCTCAGAAATATGACAAAGCATTTATTTTGTGATGTGCTTGATAAGTGGATGACATGATAAAAAGAAAAAAATCACAGTGGAGTGCTACAAAATAGAATTTTCTTGTTTTCCAAGGACTTTTCTTGCCTAGATCCTTGACCGACAGGTATGTAGCTCATCCCAGCTCCTAAGTGCACTGACAGGCCATTGTTGGATAGGCCTTCTCGTTTGTTGCTATGAAGCTCTTCTAAGTTGCAGCTTATGTGAAATTCCTTGCTGGAGGCAGAACCAAGAGCAGCTATAGATTACATCTGGAGTGTTCTGGAAGCCTCTGCAGAGAATGCTGCCTCCAAACCCTCCCCACTAGCCGGGACAAAGCAGGAGAGTGTGCTGGAGGGAATAATACAGCCTGGCCCCGGGGGAGGGACCAGATGGGACCTAATAGCTCCTTTCTACTACTAATTTCTATGATAATTTTAAGTTGCCACATGGCATATGTATTTTTTTTTAAATCCAAAGGCAGGATATTAGTCAAGAAATGACCACTATTTTAATGAAAGGTATTTTTCACAAACTGTATCTCTTTACATGTTATTTCTCACTCACTGTCCACACATGGTAATGCAACACTTACAATCAGGCAGGGAGAAGTCTATGGAGAAAGGTCAAATGGAATGTGTTTTTAATAATTATCGATACCAATTAGAAACAAAGATTCTAAGTTTTATTAGCATGTTAGATGGCTTTGGTTTCATGAAGTTGCTCATCCTAATTTCTTTTTCTTTTCTTATAGTTAGAGAAAGATGGATTTAAGGATTATATATGCCAATTAGTGCTTGGGAGAAAACCGAGACACATGAAATGACCCCCTCTCCTCTCAGTCAGGTACGGTTACCCCTTCTCTATCCTTCTGAACTCTGCCCATCGTTCAGTTGCTGAGTGCAGTTTTGGGTTTATTAGTCATTTCCGTTGCTTCTGCTTTCTGGTGCTCTGAATGAGATTTTCAACACCTTGCTACATATCCCTCTTTCCACAAAGTGAAATGTGACTCTAGATAAAGACTGAACCTGGGAAAAATCCCGAGAAGCCACGAGCTTGAGCCTCATGGCAGTTGCAGCCTTTCAGACTTGTGGACAAACTAGGAAAACCAACTCTATATTCCATGCAGCCCAGTATCTATTTCATAGAAATCAACACACAGTACTGCAGCCTGGGCCTGAAGCCCACTTACCTCTCCTGAAAGCTTGCCAGGAATCTCCCCCTGGGGAGGGTTAATAAGTTACATATTTACAGCAAAAAGATACAAGCTCTGATAGAGTGGGATGAGGCACTTCACCGCTCTGCTGGCATTGATGCACGTGGCACAGATAAGGCTTGGCAGCAGCTTCCCACTCACGATCGCTCCATCGAACAGAGGCCCAAAGAATGGAACCTGAGGATCCAAAACAGAAAAACTATGCTCAAACCCAGCAGGGGTTAAGGCAGAGATAAGAGAACGTGCTCGATGTGGAAGACGAGGGATGAATGCATAGGCTACCAGCCAGCCAGACAAACCTTTTCAGAGCAAGTTGAGGGCTTTCAAGTCAAAGAGCACAGGATTGCTCTACCAGGCTCTTCCACGAGAACCTTCTGTAAGGCCTTTTGAATGGCAAATTATCAAGTGCCTCCCCATTGCCCTAGGCTGCCGTTCACAGAAGTGGCGTTATTCTTTCCACATGCCTATGCCATGGTACGATGCACGGTACACAGATGGTACACACATTATCTTCCTTTCTACTTTTAAGAGAGGTTTGGCTTTCTTTGCTAGATCCATTTCCACCATGTGGGCAAACCATAGTGTTCATAGATGTCTTTTGGACTTTTTTCATTTTCTCCTTCTTTCCCCCCTTTATTAGAATTTCATTCTTTAACATGGAGATTGTAAACTCTGTGAGACTTGGAACTGGAGCTGGTTAGTAACTCTTATTATACATCTACAATTTCTCTTGATTTTTATTAATTTACATACTATTTAGTACATGACAGACCTTTTATTCTAATCTATTCCCTAAAGGGATAAGAATCTCTGCTATAACCTAACTCAAATATATAGTATATGATGTATAAAACAGAAGATAATACAGAGAAGAACAAAGGACTTTTGGGGGACACATATCTCCAATTATATCCAAATGGGAGGGAAGGCTTTAAGCAGGATGCTTCATTAAAAGTCTATAGGGGATGGAAGAATGAATAAGCTGTGAGGACAATGGGTGGAAGAACATTCCAGGAAGAATAATGACAATCCGGACCGGATCGGAATGGGATTCATGTGTTTAAGCAAAGGCAGGAGAACCACAGTTGCCACAGCCAAGTCAGTAGAAGGAAGTCCAGGAGGGAGAGATGTCAGGTAGGGAACTGTTAAGAAATCTCAGTTTTATTCTAAGGAAGACTGAAGCCTTCAACAGGGCTTTGGGGGAAATGGAGAATCCATCTAACCTACATTTGTGTGTATGTGGTATGTTTGCGGATGTAGTGGATGTAGGTACATATGCACATGTCTGTATATGCAGGTAGAGGAGTCTGTATATGCAGGTAGAGGAGTCTGTATATGCAGGTAGAGGAGTCTGTATATGCAGGTAGAGGAGTCTGTATATGCAGGTAGAGGAGACCAGAGCTCAAAATACTGGTTGTCTTGCTTAGTCACTCTCCACCTCGTTCTGAGGAGACAGGGTTTCTCACTGAACGGAGCTCACTCAGCATCAACAACCACAGTGATTCAGGCCCAAAAACCTGGGAGGCCAAGGTGGAGGATCTCTCTCTCTCTCTCTCTCTCTCTCTCTCTCTCTCTCCACATAAAGAGAATAAATCTAACAAAAACTGTGTACAGTAAATGTACTTAAAACTACCCAAGAGTGGTAACATAAATTTATGAAAACCTGAAAAATTTTAAAGTACAATCTTCATGGGCTGGAAGTTTTTACACTGTGAAGTTGTCAATTCTTCTGAAATCAAAATTTAGATTCTAACAAAAACTCAACTAAAATTCTCGTTTTAAAAGTAGACAGGTATTAGGTACTTTTAAATTCATACAGAAATGAAAAGATAGAAATTAGCTATGCCAATAATGAGATGATTTATATTACCTGACTTCAAGGAATAAATATAAAATTACAGTAATTATGATATTAAAACATTAATATTAGGATAGATAAATTGGCAGGCGAAAATATACAGCCTGAGAATAGAAGCATACATTACCATCACTGTTCCACAGTAAGACAGGACACTTATGGGGAAAAGGAAGTTTGTTTCGATAAAGACTATGGTACAAAGAAATGAACCCAGCTCTCCACTTCATCACACGAGTGTCTGAGCTGGGTTACAGACAGGAATTTTAACACTAATTCTACAAAAGAGCCTAGAAGATGGCTCAGTAGGGAAGGGCATGTGCTGTCCTGACTGGTGGCCAGGGTTGATTGCCAAAGCACACTACAGAAGGCTGAACTGATTTCTACAATGTTTTCCCCTCCCCTCCATGAGTGTGCAGTGACACGTGCTAGAATAATAAAACATCATGACAAAGCTAGATATATCCCAAGAAGATATGCGTGAGTTTCCATAAAAATTGAGGAGCTGCTCATTTCAGAAGATGGCTTTAAAATATTGGTTTTGGGCTGGAGAGACGGCTCAGTGGAAGAGCACTAACTGCTCTTCCAGAGGTCTTGAGTTCAAATCTCAGCAACCACATGGTGGCTTGCAACCATATATATAAAATAAATCTTTAAAAAAGTTAAAAAATAAAATAAGTGTTTTATTAAATTCAAAATCTATTTACAAAAAATTCTTAGCTATCAAATAAAAGAACTCATCGAACATATTTGTTGGGCATTTGAGTATGGCTTTTGTGGCCTGCTGCTTCTGTATTGTTTCCGGTCTTATAGTTGTGCTCTAAATAAAGTTTCCTTGATACTTTGTAGGACAAATACAAAACAAAACAAAAATAAAGAAAGTCCACTAAACATCTAGTGAACTATGGCAATAGTGAGACACTGAAAGCTTGATACCCGAGAATGAATGAGAGAACACTGTCATTAGTGAGTTTTGCCAGGATATGAAAGAAAGGAAGGAGGTTTGTTGTAAGTTGGAAGGAAAGAAGCGAAAGTGTCCTTACTTCAACTATTATATCATATAATATAATCATAATAAAGAGTCCATGGGAATAGTCAGAACTAGAAGTCAATAGATAGAGAATGAGCTCACGAACTTATTTTTCTATCCTCAGCAACAATTGTCCAGAAAAGAAAGTGACAGCATCTATAATATTATCATCATCATCATCATCATCATCATCATCATCATCATCATCATCACAAAATATGAACTCCGGAGGAATAGGTCTTATAAGGAAAATAGAACAAAAGCCACACAAAACCTTCAGAGAAGTAGTCTGAGTTTAGATAGATCTCTTCTGCATATCTTCTACTGTATCTGACAAGAGGGCTCAACAGTACTGTCATTTCCGCTCATCACTCATGGATTCAATGCAGTGCATAGTTTAGGCTGAAGAGCGGGCTCCGCAGAGCAGCTATTCAGCAGTGAAATAGGCTAAGGGAAGTAAAGGATTCCCTAGGAAGGGTGGGCAGGGGCTTGCCTTACTTGTGGGAAGCATGTTCTAAGCTGCAGCATTAGAGGAGACAGATGCGTGTCACAGAGGATCCGCAGGGCCCAGGGAGGAGTCGCACCCTCTGATGCTGTACGTTGATCACTGACAACTCATTCATGGAGCTTCTTGAGACGTATGACCCTGGTGTTGATGCTAACTTGTGAGATGTGGCATGTCCCAGGCACCAATGATCCTATGATGGTGGTGTTTTTGTTTTGTTTGGTTAGTAGAAAACTGAAGTCTACATCTAGATCTAAGGAGGAATGCAGGGCCTTTCTCTTTACTATTGTTCTCCTGTTCCTCCGATGCTACTCTCTACTTCAGAACCTGGATTCAAATCTTTCATCCATTCAAACTTTCTGAACAATTCCTGAGTGCCTTATCTAGTGTTGACCAAAGCCATGGCTGTTAACAAAGTGGCTTTCCTAACCAGTCAGCTGCGAGTTAGAAAATACCCATGGAGCTCCTGACATGTCTTTCTAAATGAAACCCAGCACTGGCTGAGGAGAAGCACACACCTAGAAAGTACAGGTCAAACTAATTTATACTCATCAGGCTGGGGTGCAGAGCAGGACAGATTTATATCCAAATTCTCATTTGGCCAGCAGAAACACAAGGGTGACTTTTTGCTAAGGAGTAGTGACCCCAACGTTCACGGTACCTGCTACCATCGTCAACCACACCAGACTGTGAGTGTATCCAGCTGCTAGGGCAAGGCCACTCTTTGGGACAAAACTCCAGTTGATACATAAGAACTAATCTCCCACGGATTCTGTTGAGACATTCTGATGCTCCAAACAAAGCATCTGCAGAGATGGGCAAATGCTGCACAGACAACTCTGGGTTTTAGACTCAGACTATTGCTGTGTATGAGCCTACTAAAATCACTCCATGCTGAAAAATGCCTTCTTCTCTGGTTGGCCAGTTAGACAGGTATTGCACTCATAACAAATGCATGGCCATGATTTTGTGTTTAGCCGTTTGGCACCGACTTTATCATGTAAGAAGACAGTAATGTAATGCAAAGGTATAGTATTTGAGTTTCTGTGGAACTTCTCATGTTTGTCTTTCCAGTGGATACAGGATGGGTACTTGGAAGCACACAAATATGAAAAGGCCTCCAACAGTATGCATCTACTACATACAGAGGATGCCGACATAATTTTTAGGTGGTCCTTAAAAGTTAGATAGCTAGAGACCAAAATGGCAAAGTCAGATAGAGAATTCATGCTTTCATAGTAGAGAATACCTGCTTACAGCACAGAACTGTAAGGAAAAGGTCTGAGAGGTTAAGAGCCATTGCTGTGACAGGTACGATCGTCACGAAGAGGTAACCGTTTGAAAGGATCAGTACAACTGTGAATTAGGAGATAACTTTAGATTTAGAGCTTAAGTAGAGAGACTATGAAAAGCTTCTGTCTGTGTGGGGTAAGGGGTGCGTAGCAAGCTGTCAGTGGTTTGAGCAAATCAATACAGCTTTTCCGTAAATCATTGTGAAGGCTAACTCTCTAGTCCCCCGAAAGAGGTTTCACAGGTGCTCTAAAGGAGAATTGCCTCATCTAGACTTAAACAGAACTAACTGTTCAGGGATTGACTAAAACTAACATGCTTTTCCATATTTCTCAAGCCTTCTGAGCAAACCTAAAACAAAAAGTTAATAATGAACAATGATGAAAGAATCATATACATCTTTGGGAATAAAGAAGCCTCAATAAGAAAGGCCAGAAAGGATGAAGTCACTTCTAGGTAAAGCAGAGACCATACAGACCAGAGGCTTTTCCTACTCCAGGAATACGCAAGGGTAGGACACTGTCTGGGGCTTCTTGGTAAAGTTAGAACTCACGAGTACCTCTCTATCTCTGAGAGCTACAATGTCTGGTCACAGCTTTTTCCTTGGGGAATTCCGCAATCCCACAGGAATTATGAACGGAAAGGGAATATTTACACTTCTGCTTTTAAGCCTGAGATACTGAAGTGAGAGAATAGGTAAATCAATTAAAATCTAGTATTAGAAGATGCCTTTCCTGCTGGAAACAAAAACAATACAAAGATCTGTGAAAAGGAAACATGTTACATTTGAAGCACTTCACTTTTCTCGTGCTCTGTGGTTCAGGGTATAGCAAGGGAGAAGAGAGGTGTCTTTAGGAGTGTACAGCTTTTTTTAAGGGAAACACTCTTAAGGACTGGGCTGCACAGTAAACGGCTCACTGAATTTGTGCTAGTTTCCTGAAAGATGAGAAAGAGCAGATTTAACTATTTTGCAGAGCCTGAGGGTCTTAGGCACAGTAAATAATTTCCAAGTAATGGGTAAGCCCTGTTGGGAAACAACATGGCAACTCGATGAATGTCTTAGAAGTAAGCCGATTACTTAATTTGTTCCACATACATAATTAGTCTATGTTTTAATTAGTTACAAGATTATATTAACCACAGACAAGGGGTTCTAATAGCTTAGGAACATCTGACTTTAAATGGCTCTGGCTGATTGTTCTGACTTAGAGCTGTAATGTAGAGTGTGTCATTTCCCCAACTCTTCTATATCCCCATTTTTACAGAACTCAATGAAGCCTGGAGTGAGTTTCTGCTTTTCTTAAGGTCATCAAAATCAGAATACTCGGACCCAGGAAGCTCTGTGTGGCAGCCTGCCAGCTCTCTTCTTGCATCTCTGACGATAGCTACATAGGATGCCCTTTCTTCACTCTCGAAAGTCAGGTCAACCTCAGGACTTTGCCCTCTCTGCCTCCTACTTGATGAGGGTTGGAATCTGCTCCACTGGATCTCAGCTCAATTATGATGACACAGGGAGCCTCTCCTAGGCAGTTTTCCCTTTATCTCTGATCATTTTTATTGCTCTGAAGTTGACTGACATTGTTAGCTTACCTTTCTACAGATTAGTGGTCTAGCCTTCATTAGCCTTTCTTTAAAGGCTTTTGGTAGGTTGGTAGGTGACTTACTGTTGGGCATTATTTCCATTTTTTTTTTATGCACTTGGACAGTGCTTGTATTTTGTTTCCACGGCTAAGATTGAACCTACAGCTTTGTACTCTATGACTGATCTACACTTCTGTCTTCTATCTTCTATCTTCCTGTCTCTATCTCCCTGAACTTAGGTCCCCATGCTTATATCCCAAGCACTCTGCTGACAAAGAGCCCCCATTTTCCTCTTCCATTTGAAGAATTTAACATTTAATGCAGGATAAGCTATGGGCCACAATTTCCCCCAAACACTTGTTATAGTTTGGTTGAGGAACTCTATACTTTTGGAAGGATCATGGATCATTTCCACAGATGGAGAATTCTGTGTAGTATTTTCTTTCATCACTCTGAGTGTACAACTTATCTCTTATTGATAACATGGTTTCTGAAGAGAAATCCTATGTGATGTTACTGTCTGTGTCTCTGAGTTGTCTGTTTCCCCGGGAGTTCTTTCAAGACTTCCTGTTGGTTTTTTGGCTTATGCCCAGATTACTTTGGGATTTATCTGAACTAAGAAGCCTCTGTATCTCTCATCCCTTTACTGTTTCCTGTGCTTTGTGATACCCACTGCTACTGGAAAACTGTTCCAAACACTTATTTACTTATTTACGTATTTACTCACTATTTCCACTATACCAGGCATCAAAAAATTTTTTAAAATAAAACAAGCGAAGTAAGCAAAAGATCTGTATGAATAATTTCCTACTATCTTTAGTAATACGCTTTGAAAGTTCATTTATAACTTATTTTTTTTTTAATAAGTAAGTGTTATTGGCCAGGTGTGGTAGCATATACCTTTCATCCTAGCACTCAGGACTCAGGAGGCAGAGGCAGGTGGATTTTGTGAGATTCTGTCTCAAAAAAAAAAAAATCAGCAAAACAAAACAAAACAAGGTCCTAAATTTTGAGTTTGGCTCAGCAAATACACCTCTTAGGCAGTGGGCTGTGTGTCTGTCCACAGTGGAGCCCAGCACACTCCCAACACCCAGCAAAGCAGTCAGAACCCTAGGAAGCTGCATGAGGAGCCTGGAGTGTGCACTGTCTCCTGGGTCAGAGGCCCTTCCTGTTGGGGCAGCTCAGGAGTAGAGTGAGAGCTGCCTGGCACAAAGCCTGGGCCACAATTTGCTATCTGGTGTACATTCAGCAAAGGAGAGAAGACAAACCTACAGAAGGAAGACAGATATGTCCAGTAAGAAGCAGGCAAATGGTGCCAGCATTTAAGGAAATTCAGTTGAAAAGGAGATCTCAAAAGCCAAATTCCTGTGAGGTAGGAGCTATGTTCTAATAGTGTACAGGTTTTCTTCTGTCTGTTATCAAGGCCCTTTTGTAAAGTAAATGTTCTTTCTTCTTTGGCACCTGCTCGTGGGTGACTCAATCCTTCAGAAACTGAACAAAAGTGATCATATAAATCATATGTATCCAGGAAATTCCTCTATTAGCAGTGCCAGTGTATTAGCAAGTTTGATTATAAAACAACATCTGCAAGCAGCTGCCTCCTGACATAGTTCTCATTGCCACTCCTTTACTAAAATCAATGTCAATAACACAGGACTCGAGCAGAACACACTGCAGCAATCCATTTAGTAAGTTAGTTTAATAAAATCTGGTTCTTTGGTATTTTTTAATGATCTTTTCTAAGTAAATAACTCTTAGTATTTTCCAAAGTTAATTTACTTCCTTGAGAATTCTCTAGAATATTTAAGGTACATGATTGAATCTCCAAAGGATTGTTTGGTTGGGATACATATTAAAGAAAATTATAATGTGAAACCAAGATAAATTTACAGAAGCACGCAGCAAAGGCAAACACACTTCCCGTACAATGGGGCAACTCCAGCAAGCTTAAAACATTTCCTTGCAAAAACATAGATGCCTAAGCTGGCCTCCTCTTAGTTTTATGTGCTTTAATGCTCTTGTGACTTCTGCCACATTACCCTCTTGACTGGCATTTTCTAGGTGCTTGCTCCAGTCAGCTTCTGAGCTAGGCATCACCTGGAAGAAGGATACATTCCTATACATCTGCATACATCCATGCATCTCCATCCCACACACTCCAAAGCTGCAAGACAGCCAGATACCACTCCAACAGCACCCTATGGACGGCCAGGGTAACTTAAGGCAAGGCAAGGCGAAGGGCTTTGCATCCCCTTTAAGTCACTCACTTCTCATGGGCAAGTCTTTCATAAATGGCTGACTGATAAAGTAGGCAAACAAACAAACAAACAAAAGCCCCCCAAAATTAAGTCTGATAATTATGCTTTTCTGTGGTCAAAATTTTATTGTGTCAATATTTACGGAGATGGGAATGGGCTTATTTGGAAACCAACTTAACAGTGAAATAATGCTGAAAGCACACTGATTTTTAAAGAAAAAGGCAGAGGTTTAATACGGTGTTCGTGAAGTGAGCAGACTCTCTCAGCCATGAGGGTTTTGTGCCCTCACACGAGCACACCCATGCTTCTTCAATGTAGCATTTTACAAATGTGGGGCGTTATTGAGAAGGGGCGGCTTCTGCCAGTCACATAATTTGTATATTTAAGGTGGGGGGTGCATGGAATGAAAAAAAGCAAAATATGTTAAATTTCAAAGGACTTGGACGTAATGCTGCTGTGAGCTTGTATTACAAATAGCCCCACATTATCACATGGGCAATTAATGAGGCCAAGTGAATAAAAGTACAATTTGAATATGCATGACTCTATCCAATGAGCAGGACTTTTGTGTACTGATGAGTTTTTTCCCCCTCCTAAAAAGGATTAAAATTATTCTTAGAAAAGTATGGTTACCCAGAAATGAGTAAAATAAATGCATTTGGCCACAGAGTCACACTATGTTCATATGAAATATACAGGTGGTAAAAGATTGCTGCTGACTCCACCTGCAGCCTCTGAAATGCATGCATATTCTGTCTTCTAAAGGAATATTCAACTCAAGAAGCTGTATTAGTACAATCTCCAAGGAAAAATAATGATTTTGATGGAGATTCCTAAAAGTAGACAAGGTTAAGTAAACCTTGAGTACAAAGCCTTCGGTTCCACAGTAAGGAACACTAGTTAAAAGACTGGGAATGGGTAAATTATTGCGCCAAATGGCTGAGAATTAATCTCTGCTGACTAGCTGTAATCTAACGAGGCGTCTGTGTCCCAGGGAGCCCGCAGCATGTCCCTGGCGGTATGTGCAGTGTGTCAAGTCTGCGTGGCACCCTTTGTCCTCACTCACAGGCGGCCTTTCCCCTCATTGTCCATAATATCCTCATGCATCTGGGACGCGTGGAATGCATTCATACTAACAGACTTACCATTGTTTTCTCTCAGAAGCTTTGTTGAGCAAAGACTGCATCACGGTTACTGATAATTATATTGCTTAATTAATCAAGACAAAAAAAATTTGCAAATCATTGCCTGGTTGCCAAGCAAGGAGATAAAAAATGACAACAATACAAGCTGAAGCAATATAACAAAAGTAACAGCTATCTGATCAGAAATTCTTATATAATGAAGCTATTAATGCTAAATCGGTTAATGTTAGCATTGCTCCAGGTGTCTCTACTTAGATGCAAACAAAAAGGCTAACATTATGGATATAAAAGGCCAAATGTTGCCATGGATTCTGTAACCTGATAGAGAGGACAGCCTTTTCATCTGATTAGGGAATGCAATTTAAATACCAGGGACTGAAGCCAAACAAACAGACTTTCCCTCCGAAAGCCTCTTGCACTCACCCTGGGGTCAGCGGTTGGTGAACAAAAGGTCAGCTACACTTGCCCTGGAAATGTCTGGATTAATTTTATTACATTGTAATGGTTTGTACTTTAAATGTAGGGATAACACTAAGTTTTCAGTTCCCCCATATTCTCTTCTACTTGTTAGGCTTTTTTGAGTTAAAATATTAAGAAGTCAATTTTGTGAATGTATCATGTCAGAATTGATGACCAAGTTTATCAAACTTAAATGTATTTTGTAAGAAAATTTAAAAGGTATAATAATAACTTTTTACACATCCTATGCTATGTTGGGAAATGTTACTTTTGACACAGCAGAGTGAAATGAAGTGCTTTTCATGATCTTCATTCACTTTAAAAATAAAGGAGACACTTTAAGGATGTTCTGACATTTTAGAGGACCTTCCTGAAGATGACCTCGTAAAACTAGTTCCACACTACATATAAAAGAAAAACTTTTTTTTTTAATTTGAAAGCTAAAAGGTACTATTACTTCTTTAAGATTAAAATTATGACTTTAATTCTTATACATAGTTCTTTGTCTTCATAGAGGAATGCAAGTGTTAGCCAGGCCATTCACTTACCGCACAAAACTGAAAATCTGTCATATACAGGGCACTGCACAGGAGGAACACAGTATCTAACATAAATCTGGACATCTTTCTATGAACAGAGAGAAGACTCCCTCTTTTACTTTATGAGTCTTTCCTGGATTGAGAGAGTCTACCCAGTGGAGAATTAGTGTAGCCATTAAACTTAGAACTCTACTGATTTTACTGTGACAGTAACCATTTATAAAAACAATCCTGATGGCAGCCATAGCTGCAGCAATGGCTAACACTGAAGCAGCCTTTACCCGGGTACCAGGCACTGTCTGAAGCACTTTTTCGCTTATTAGCACGTTTAATGCTAATGTGACACTTTAGGTTCCAAGTCCGAATTAGAACAACAATCTCATGATCTACGTTTTAAAGTTGAAAAGCAGTTTTAGAAGAATGCTGAGCTCCTCCAGGAGAATGATTTTGAGATGTAAATAAATATTATATTTACTATCAGGCTAAAAACAAGTCTTTTTTTTTTCCTTAAAGAATGGCCCATATTCTTAATATATTTAATTTTAAACCTAAGAAGACTCTTCTTAATGAATTAAAAACAAAATAAGTCACTACAAAGCAGCAGTATTAAAATACCACAAGGACGGAAACTGCGGCCGATTAGTACACAGGACACAGACCATTGGATTGTTCCAGCCAGCCCCATGATCAATACCAATTGACATAGCTGAATTGATTCTCTAGCAAGGTGCTTTGATTGTTATACTCATCATGTGGGCGTTGCTTCAGGGCACCAGGGTCTTTGTGGACATGTCCAGAATCCTTCAGGATTGACCACAATCAGCACCAGTCAGGGCTCAGTGACCACTGTCATCTATCAGGCAGGGCTGGATTCTAGACTCGTGGGTTTTCCCCAAATTACTAGGTGATAGTGGAGTTGTACCAATTCTTACTATTATTAATAATGTGCCCCAGTTAAAATTTAAAATATTTTAAAAATTATAACATTTTAAAACATTAAAATTATTTTAAAGCCATAGCATACAATTTTCTAACATAATTTTAAAATAATACAACATGGAATTTTGTGCTCATGATTAGAGTTCATTTGAATATCACAGTTCATATTCAATTCCTATCTAACACATACGGTTGAGATATCTGTAACATTCATCAGGGTTTTGAGGACCGTGAATCCAATGGCAAATGAAGGGTCAGGGCAGCAGTGGAGGAAGCATACCTCAGGCTTCTTGGTTATCGTGATGAAGAACATATGATTCTTCATTGGGTAAATAATGATGGAAACATCTCCAAAGGCTGTTGGAATAATGCCCCTGCGGTAGTCCCTGGAGTGTTCAGACCAGACGATGTGGACCTCGTCATTCCCCAGGTGACGGAGCTGCAATAGCAAATTGGCTCTTTATTAACTGAGGTGCTAACGACAGTTTATGAGGGGCTGTGGCTTACAAATTGAATTAGAAAACTCAGAGGCCAAAACTAATTTAGTCCCAAATCAGGCTACTACACTGATGCCTTACTCAGAATTCAAAATGTGCTATTTTGTAAGACTTCAGCCCATCTTCTAGGAGGCAGGTTTGGTTCTAAGATCACACACAGAAGCACCAAAGGCACATTCCAGTGGGATGGCAGAAGACATTGTTAAGGTCCCTTTTACACGGGATTTTGTTTCTACACCAAGCCTATCCTATAGTACTGAGAATGTTTCTCAACAACCAAATGACATCACTTTTTCTAGTCTTTATTGCTTTAATACTTTAAGTTTCTTAATCCAGTGGTTATTAAGAAATAAGAAAGATAACACAAGCTACTCCAACACAACCAATGACAACTTGTAAGAAACTGGTGCCGAGATAACTTTTTGAGGTAAAGAATGTAAGAAATTATATTTTAAGGAAATAAATACATTTAATTTAAATCAAAACTTAACGTTGGTGGGAATACTAGCACCTGGCATTTAAAGATGTCCAAAGCCCTCACACGAAATGATGTCCACCCTTCCCACAGACTTTGAGTAACTCCATCTTTGTCTCATCTTACAAGAAGTGTCTGCTCTGTCTGCCAAGTGCACAGAATAGCATCGGAGAGAGGGCCAGAGACTATGAGGGCCTCCACTCATGGTTATCTAAACCAGGGGCATCCAATCTGTGGCCCACAGACCAGGAGAACACACACATATAGTTTGTAACATGTCAGTGACACAGTATGTACACACTAAGACCTATACAATCGATTTATAATAAACAAAATCACACACACACACACACACACACACACACACACACACACACTATCTCTTACTGCTATGAGTAAATTTACAGTTTTGTGTTGGGCTGCATTCAGTTGGACATCCCTGATCTCAGCTCACATCAAAAGCTATTTTATGTCTCAAGTGGTTTAGTTCATTTATTTTGACACTTTATAAAGAGACTATGAACTCCAAAAATCCACAGACTCTTGGTGTCTTCAAGAAGGCCTTGGGAAGGTCTCTGGAGACCCTTATAAGCTCTTCTAGGGCAAACCTTTGTAGATGCAAGAACATTATTGATAAACTGCCTACCTGGTGAGCCTACCAACCGAATCTGGCCAAAGCTGCAAAGAAATAATTTGAGAAAGCCTAGAAGCATAGCTAAAAGAAACAGACCCCAGTGATGAGAATATTGGCCTGAACTAAAGTTCTGAAGCTGTGACGTGTGGTCGAGGCAGGGGCTTAGAAGTCTTGAGGGAACGAGGTATTTGACTCAGAGCGGGGAATGCCATCTAATATCAGGAACAAGGGACCAAACTTAAAAGGACCTTAATAAAACTGAGATGTTATGTCAGAGCTTATGTTCTAGTTTTATCTTAAAAAATAGCAAAAGGATACTCTGGAATAGTGTATGTCTGAAACATGTTAGCATAGATTTTATTATTTTTTAGATGTGATTTGAGCATAGACAATACCCAAGGTAACCCCAACATGGCCTCTTTTCTAGTCATCAAGTCAAAGGCAGCTGTTTGTCACAGTGTCTGCTTATTTTACACTGTGGGAAGTGACTCTACACGTCAGTTATTTACAGAGACCTGCATCTGTAGTTTTGTGCTTATATGGAGTAAGCTATGGGAGTCAACTGGTCTGAATAGGGACTCCAGAAAGGCACAGCTGTGGGAGCCCAGCACAAGCCACAGCATTCTAGAATAACTTAATAGACTTTTGTAAATGCAAACATCACCCAGTGCATCCTTCTTTCTTCTTTCCTCACTGAATTATTACCCCACACAAGTATTAAAAGTCCACAACGTAGCTGGCAAAAGAGAAACCATAGCATACTCAACCTAGCTTCTAAGGCAACGGTTTTGTTGTTTTCTTAAGGCACCAAGCTCTTACAGCCGAGGGTGCCCCTCAAAGCCCCACTTTTCTCTCCTTTGTTCTTTCAGCAGTCTGATGATGGGCCCTAGAGTCTTATTCATGCAGCGTGCTCTACACTGCTCCTCTGAGTTATATCCCAGACCTATTCTTATCTGAGACAGTACTGACTCCTGCCTGCCTGCCTTTCTCATTTCTAACTCAATGGCAGGACCTTGCAGCAGTGTTTTGTCACTCAATCCTTTTGCAGTGATGGCATGGGAGTTAGGACTGCCAACAAGACAAGATGGACAGGTTTCTATGGTAAATGTGGATTAGATCTAATTGAAACTTTGGGAAGGATATAGAGCAATAGGAGCTAACCGTAAGAAGTAGGACAACCTTGAAGTTCAGCTTACAGCCCTCATCCTCCAGAGAGAGTTGGCCCTGTACCCTTCTTGTTATGATGTTGGCAGAAGCAACTCAATAGACACAATCCACTTACCAGACACTCTTGGACCTTGCAGCTACCACACAATGCCACACCAATACCACAGTCTCTCCTTCTCATCCACAAGGGCAGAGTACAGCACTTACTCTGAGATGATACACTGATTACTGAAATTTTGCAGTTACTCTGTCCCTTTCTAAATTGTGTTATTCAATTATATAACCCAAGTAAACCTCTCCTAATTTTATTTGCATCAGTATTCTGAGAAAACTCCAGCATTAGAAGAGCAATCCACACTAATTGACCCTTCCTCCCACTGTGGCAATTCTGCAATTATGGAAGAACTATTTTTGTAATATTCACTCAGAGCTGCTCTCGGTGTCATGCACCTTAGATTTCTGGACATGTTATAGTTTAATTAACTAAACTACAAAACTAAGAGCTACAGCCACTGGAACAATTGACTTGTACAGCTAGAACAAAGTACAACAATTACACCCTCTTGTGCCTGTGACATGAACCGAAGGACACAAAACAAATGAAACTGCTGTGGGCAAACTACCCTCAGCAGAGCACAAGAGAATGTTCTGGAAACCTAAAATGGTACTCAATTCAAAGGAGATTTCAATAAAGAGATGCCACTTTGTGAGTTTTACAGAACTTTGTTATAGGCCTGAAGGTTAGAGACCCACCCACAGGTTTGCTCAGACACAAGTCATCTTGACTGGAGGTATGTGACTTCAGGAGAACATGATGCCTCCCTAGAAGGGAGCTGCGTTCACGTTGGCTCTGGCTTCCATTATGCAAGAGGGTCCAGAAGGCCTCAAGGCTTACCATGGCCAGAACAAACAGGCTCTTGAGCCTCAAGAAATCAATCCCATGTCCTGCTGTCCCCTGTCCTGACTGACAGAGTTCTAAAGCCTCTGCCTGAGCTGCTCCGCCTGCTGCTGCCAGGCTGCACGCCTGCACGCCTGCACGCCTGCACTGGTGACACTGGTCATGGTCTACACCTAATAGGCTGACCTCCTTTCCCGACTAATTGCATTACATCGCCAGCTGGCTCCAGAAGGAGTCGTCTGTTTGATTGAAGAATCTGGGCTCCTCAGCGGGCCCGGCTGCTACTTTTACTAAGTAACAGTCAGGCCTGACATCCCCATTGTTCAGCTGACAGTGTGCCCATCCTAAAATCTAAGTTTTATTTGTAAATTAACCAAGAAACTTCCTGCCAGAACAGAGCTGCTTAGAGACTGATAATGTGGCCTTTCATCCCTCACTCGTACTGTATCACTGCCAATTTGTTTTTCATGTGGCTGGCCAGCCCGAGGCTATAAAAGCCTTGTAAGACATAAGTGCAATTATAGTCCTGGAGTCAAATGAATTGGACAAATCCAATAGCACAGCTCTGTCCCCACTCTGCAAACCCCTACAGCAGTTAGATTAGCTGTGAAAAATCTAATCTAGCTAGAGCTAACAAATTTCTGCAGTGAAGGATCAAGAGTTCAGTATGGGGTTGCAGCCGCATTGCGGAATTGAAAAAGTCCCCCCATGACAGGGGCAGAACAGAGCATGAATCACTTTAGAATTTTGCAGCTCATTTTTAAGCTGTTAGGGACAATTTAGCTAGAGTAAGTCAAGGAACCGGGAGCTGCTGTTATGTGACTGATTTTTTTTCTGCCTAACTGTGAGACATCCTGGTAAAGAGGGTTTATCGTTAATGATGCTAAATCTTAAAGCTGCAAAAGGTTTCAGCTGCTTTTTGAATATTACAGTGGGGAAT
Source organism: Rattus norvegicus (assembly GCF_021556685.1). Taxonomy (NCBI): domain Eukaryota; kingdom Metazoa; phylum Chordata; class Mammalia; order Rodentia; family Muridae; genus Rattus; species Rattus norvegicus. The sequence continues at coordinate 133,480,114 of NC_141536.1, forward strand.
CTCCTATATAGACTAAGCCTTGGGACATTATTTATAGCTGCATTATGTCAAGAAAATGGTATAAAAACAAAATAAAAAGCCTTTCTACTTAAGAAATACTTCAAAATAGTTTTTCTATTCGTAAATTCGTAAATCTGTCTTTGATGCATAATTGTCAATCATGAAAAATTATAGAATATGGGGACAATATACAGAGTATGAAGACATTTACAATATACCCCAAGTTTTATAAAATGTGTGAATCCAGCCCGGGGTCTTGGTAAAGTGACTCCAGATTCTAGAATATCAGTGAGCTACCAGATAGCAGGGTCCTCCTTTCTCTGAGCACTGCCGCCATCGGAACCCAGGCTGGACAGTCAGGCGCTCCTTCACACCTGTGGGAACCAGCACATGGCTAGCACTCCCACTAGCTGTGAGGTTCCCAGCCCAGGGAGGCCAAGGCAATATGCAGGGATATGCTGGTGAAAGGCTGCTGAATTTCTGAATGCACATTGTGCTTTATGCATCTGAGACACTTGATCACTATGGAAATTGTCTGTGACCTGAGTTCTGATAATGTCTCACATGCACTGTTGTTCATCATGTATGCAGTTCAGACATCTGTGGCTACAGTAGTGGAAAGGCAAAACCAGAGACAAAAGAAATGAAGCAGATACAGTCGGGCCCATGAGCTAATATCAATCATCTGGCTAATGGGGCAAGGAAAAAAGAATCAATTATACCAGTGGACGATGACAAGGACTGCTGGCCAGAGTTCCTACCAGGTATCGGGCTAAGCAATTTTTCTGGCATTGTCTCACTTACTTGACTCAACAGTACCATGCTGTCCATTTTTAATCGTATTTACTACATGGAAACTGGAGCCTTGGTGGGCCCTAGCTCTAACCATACCACTTACCAATTACCATACTAATTACCAATGTGTAGACTTAGTACTTGAGATGCTGCCCTCAGTTCCTTACATCTGTGCTGTTAGAGGACAGTGGGTGTCAAATGGGAATGTAGGCTCTGTCACCCACTAGCCCACAGGGAAAGCACACGTCATAGTTGTTTTAGGATGCTCCATTCATTTAGAAACTTACAGGAGTGGTTTTCTTACCAGACTACATTTTTCTCCCATTAATGTGTTCCTCATCCCAAAACAGGGTTTTTACAAGTAAACATTCTATAGGCTGGGGAGTTCAAGGCCTTGCTTCTTTGGTAGAGTTCCTTTGGGAGCATCAGGGAGAGCAAAGGGATAGCATTTGAGGTGGGACATCTGGGCAGCAACATATCTGCAGGCAGGGTCACTCTGACAAACACTAGCAGCTCATCCTAGCAACCTTAGGGTGTGTGTGGGATGCTTTCCTAGAGCCTTACCAGCATTTTCTTCTTCTTCTTCTTCTTTTTTTTTTTTTTTTTTTTTTTTTTTTGGTCAAAATGGCCACTATGTGTTGTGGCCTTTGACAATCTGTGAGGTAAAATTGTTTCTCAGATAATTAACATGAAAGAAGATTCAAAAGTAGCCGCGCTGAAGATACTTTTTCTTCCTAGTCTTTAACCTCAGGCCTTAAGGTTGAGCTAAGTTAGTATTTTAGATTCACCACAACTATAGCCTGAAGAAGAGCGACATTGACTTTGAACCCTGGGAAAGAGCCTCAGTCTATTGGCAGGGCTTGATCACCATCCAGACCCGGAGAGCCTCACTTACTATACACAAATGCAGTGAGGTGTTGTCCCCGAGAAGCCCCCTTACCTTTTTGGTGAGTGAGTCATCTGAATCTGATGGCATTCGAGTGGAAACGTGGAAAATTACTTCCACGGTCGAGGTAGCATAGTAAGGGGCCGTCTGTCCCGTGCTGCCATTGCGCTGAAGACCACCCATAAACCCACAGTGGGTTGAGAGATCCACCTAATGAAGGTCACAGAGCAAAAGGGGAGGGCCAAAAGTGAGCTAATCTTATTCAGTAGGCAGGGTTTGAGAGAACGAACAACTTTCATTTAAATATATTTCTTTCTGATTACAAATATAAGGTAGACAAAATTAATTTTTAAAGAAAGAAATGAGCATCAAAACAGAAACCAGTCTGTGAAAAGCACTATCGAAACGTAAGGAGGGCCTGCCTCAGCAGTTCAGAGCTTGCCTGGCACATGCCAGAATCTGGCTCTGGTCCCAGGACATGCTACAGCATACATAGACACAAAACCCAACATATATATAAAAAGATCCACAGCTCTCCCTTGAGTTTTGGTGTACATTTCCTTAACCTCTCCCCCTCATATACATGGGTATGCACATATCTGCATATGTCTGTCCCCTTCTCTGTGGGGATCTGTCTCAAGAGTTTCAGCAGGTACCTGAAACCACAAAGAGTACTGTTTGTTCTCTGTCTAGAGACCTACAGTAAAGTTTATCGCTGAAACAAGTCATTAACAACTAAAAAAAGTACAGATCTAACAGTCTGCTGTAATAAAAACTGTATGAATGGGGTATCTCTTTCTGATGTATTCTACTGTGCCTTAACCTCTTCACTCACTGAAAATGCTACACGGTGTCTCTGGCACATCTACGTTGTAACACACACACGCACGCATGCACGCATACCATACACCTCTCCCACGCACTCCACTTTTCAGATTCTAGGGGTAAGCTTTGCTTTGCTCTAGGCTTATGTTCACAGGAGGCAGGTTCGGGCCTCTGTGTATCTATCCACTAGCTGACCTCTCAGTAAGGAAACCCAAATCCTCATCAGTCATTCTGGACTTGTGCCTTAGGGAACTGCAGTGGCAGCCAAAGGCATTCTAGCTCCAGTTTCTCACTCCATCCGGGTCCTCCTTCGTTTTTCATCTAGCAAGCCATTGTTTATCTTCTCAACCCCCCAGTGGCCACACTTGTCTTCTTTTGTCACAAACCACAGTCCTGAGCCTATATGACGACACAGTTCTTATGCAAAGCTAACGAAAGCTATTAAGGGGAAGTAAAGATCCACACATACAATCAATAGTAAAATGACGCAAACAGATTTTAAAGTCAGTGCAGTCTTCAAGAATTCTATGAATTCACATTTGAATGTGAAGATATAACTAAGAACATATACAACTCATGTCTGCTTTAAATACTGACAGTCAGCAACCACATAATGAATGAATTTAATTACCTCCCATCCAAGACCAGCAACAAAGTCTTCATAGGCTTGGCTTCCTCTTTCATTGGCTAGAATGGAACACTTGTCTTCTTGTCCTTCAGCAATGTAGAACACTGCAATCTTATGGGTCTCGCGGCTACAAATGTTTAAATTTAAAGGAGTTAGAATGTGTGTGTGTGTGTGTGTGTGTGTGTGTGTGTAGTTATGGCTAGCATGACTCCTTAAGGCATTCACGAAGGATCAGTTACTATTCCAAGGTGGTTGATGCATGAACTTACTTGAATTCTGCAAGCCCCACTCCAAGACCATAGTTCTTACTGTATCACCTGCTTTGCAGAGGGGACTGAGAGGAGACACAAGGTTAAAGAAACAGGAGACTACACTTCAGATCCTGAAGACACTAAGACAGTAGCTCTCAAAGCACATTATCCACCAGGTTCTTTCCTTGCTTGGTGGTAACCATTCAAGTAGACATGGATTGTGACTAGGTATCAGTTAGAGACATGCTAAGACTTTTTGAGAAATGGAAATACTTAGGTACTTTCTTTGTGGAAGGGTGTGTTCTGACTGTTGTGAGGACACAGACTAGGATGCACAGTTGTTCTGCATAGAGTCTTGAATACTTTCGGGTATGTAAGCTCTTTGTTTACTTGCTCCATGAAAGATTTGTGGTGGTTTCATGTTACATCATATAAACATGATATACACTCCGGAGAAAGGAGTCCCGTCTTTTCATCTTTTTTTGTGGGGGAAGTACTTTTTTTTTTTTTTTTTTTTTTTTTTTTTTTTTTTTTTAGTATTTATGCATAGTATGGGCTCAGCTAAGTCTCTGTTAAATCGGCCAGATACCCAATGGCATATTTGAATTCGTAAAGGCTAGTAAGGAATTAAAATAACTGGAATCCACCAAATCAAGCTATTTGGTGATAGTTTGGAGATAAAAGCTCAACTCTTGTTCAGATGAAGCTTAATCAAGAACCACTCCTTTGACTGCACCAGCCCATGAGTTTTATTCTACTGTGGCCTCAATGGTAAAAGAATTAGATCCCCACTTCCGGGCAGCCCCACCCTTCTCACATTTGCATTACCTCATGAAAACACTGCATAGGAAAAAGCATCAAGTGCTTCAGCAATGCGGAAATGTTTCTATTGTCTAATTATTTAATATCTCAACTCTATAATATGATTAGACATCCAAATTGGTAGATCTGGATTCCATATTTTAACAAATTCTCAAATATTTCCTTCTTCATGGATATTTTTCTACTTATTAAGCAAGGCTAATGGAAGCTAAACTAAAATGTTATATAAATCACTGGAGGAGGTGCATTCTCTTCTATTCATTAGCTCGCTACTCATCCCCCATCATTCTTATGGAATAAATATATGTGAAGAAAAATCAGAAAATACAGAAAAAGAATAAAAAGAACAACTCTCAATTTGACATGTAAACAAACAACACGTCTGCAGCACTGTAGGAGATGGAAAGGAGGCTGTAAAGAGGACAATTTTTGGTAGTGACAGACCCTACAGAGAATGTACAATCTTGTAGTCAAGACTTTAGGGAATCTAGAGATTGCCATATCATTTACTGTCTTGAGAGACAGGCAGGCGCGACAACAAGAAGGGTCCCCTACAACATGACTGGCTTATCACAAGAACTATAATAATTTGGCAGCTTGGATGATGGTAACGGACATACTAAAAGGCAGTTTCAACAAAAGAACAAAAGCATAGTTACTTGATCTCTCTCTGCAACTATCTTTACATCTTAAAAGTCTTTAGCATTCAATTTACAAAAAACCCCAACCTTCGCTTTATCTGAAATACATCAGTGTTTTATCCTTAAAGCCCAGGACTATTCCATCCTGGGTCCTTGAGTCCTCGTTAACTCAGTGTAGGAGCACAAAAAGCTAAGCTCAAATGGAAGAGGATTGACTGATGTGGGTGTGAGGAAAGGTGACCTTTAGTTGTAAACATTCATCAAATTTCACATCCTCCAAAATATTAGCACTGCAGAGAGCCTGCTAAGAAGCAGACACTGTGCTTGGCCTTATTAGCGCCAGGCTTTTGAAATGGTAATTACAACATCAACAGCACTTCATATCTACAGGCTGCACAACCAGTGCATGAAGGAGCAGGTAATTCAGGAACACATATACATGAAATCAACAATGTCGCCTCCCTCGTTAGAATGCATTTTTCTTTATTACTAGGAATAGACCAGAAGAGTTCTGTTTTCGTGTGCTGTCAGATTTTAAAAACCAAAGGAAAACATGATTTACCATTTCCTTCACCACACAGGGGCAAGAAAGCCCGCCGTGATTTCTATGTACAGACATCACATACAGTATACGGACCTCAGCTGCAAGACTACTTTTTCTCAAAACATGTGAAAAAGGCACTGTGCCCCCTCCCACAACAGTGATATAAATTGATATCAGGAATAAATAAAAAAAAATGCCCTGAAAGTTGAGGGACAAGATATGTTCTTGCATGGTGTCAGACCAATCTATGGCACAGGCCAGATTTCCTTACAGGTGAAGAGCCCCAGATGTAGTTCAGGTTTTTAAAAGACAATCTTGAAAAATATCCTTTCCCATTAAATAAATTGATGTGCATTTAGAGGCCAAGATGCCAGACATAAGTCCAGGAGTTGGGGATTTAAGTGAAGGTTAATCAAAGGGCAGAAGATTGCCAATCAGCTACCCAAAGCCATATTTTACTGCAACAGCACCCCAGGGAGCTAATTCGATTGCACCTCCTGTAACTAAAGTGCATTAACATTCAACAAATTGGCTACAATTACAAGATACCAGTGCATTCGCTTAACACTGGAGAAGCAGGGAATAATTCAGCATATGCTAGAAAAGCTGGGTTTGGGGTTCAAATGATTGTTTAACATCCAAGGACCAGAGGGAGTAAAGCAAGTGCCCAAGTCCTTCAGAAATCCCTATGGAATTTCCGGAGGGCTCAGTCTCTGTCCTGGAGAGAGAAAGGGGAGGTAGACTGAACAGAGGAATGGCAGTACCAGGGTCTAAAACAGTTCTTGAATGTTTTTCAAATTCAAATTAAGCTTTACTTGAATCAAGAAATGAAAACATTTAAAATATCAACAAAGTTGCAGGATCTGCCCTGAGTATGGTTTCTTTCAATTACAACAACAATTGAATCATTTAAATCTGTATATTTTTTCTTTTATTTCTTGATACTAAAATCCTTATCACTCTCCAGAACACTAGAGTTACTAGGAGGAAAGGCCCTCATACCACCTTCTGTAGATGGAATCAGGCTGACAACAGTCAGTCTTGAACATTCCCAACATCCAGAAAACATACAAGACAGTACATGCTTCGACATGTGTGTGGTTCTAAGAAGCTATGAATGATGAGAAAGATATATGGGAAGGTAGGAAAAAAATCTAAAGGATTTTGATTCGCACAAAATGGTCAATATGAATTAATGTATCTTAAATCTGCATGCTTTTGAAAGAGTAAAAGGACATATAGCTATAAGGAAGCCTAATGTGTTTTCATCTGCTGAGTCCTTAGTGAGAAACCAGAAGGTAGACAGACTCCCTGGTAGAAAGACAGACATAGACTCTCTGGTAGGCAGACAGACAGGGAGTCAGAGAATAAAGATGGTGAATTTCCAAGACAGTCAGCTTCTTCCTCAGCCTCCCGACTTGAGAGAAAAGCCTGACAGCTGTCCCTGTCAGCAGTCCCACTACTGCTGGGCTGGCTCAACAAGTCCCAGGCTGGATCAGGACCTGCCACACAACAGCTATGAACCAATCAGTCGTTCTGTCTTCAAACTGACTAACCCTAAAGTAGGGGAGGGAAATTCTTCAGAGGCTTGAAACCCCCAGCTCTGGAGAAGGTACTAGATTTTTGACTTCCAAGTCCTTCTCTGCTCTGCAGAGAGCATTTTTCTCTGTGTGTCTGCTATGTGCATGGTTCCTCACCCCCAATAAAAATCTTTCTACATCTGTTGATTCTGTCTGTGGTGCTTGATGTTTCTCTGCTACTGCCTGTTGCAGTTCAGACTTCCTAGTCCTTTAATTCTTCGACAGAAAAACAAACAAACACATCCAATCAAGGCCCCTAGATTGCATCATTGATGCTGTGACAGAAAGATATCTCTATTAAATCCTCTTAAAGGTGTGTGTGTGTATGGGGTTGGGGATTTAGCTCAGTGGTAGAGCGCTTGCCTAGCAAGCGCAAGGCCCTGGGTTCAGTCCCCAGCTCCGAAAAAAAGAAAAGAAAAAAAAAAAAGGTGTGTGTGTGTGTGTGTGTGTGTGTGTGTGTGTGTGTGTGTATGCACTCATGTGTGTGCGCTATTTTAATACCAGGTAGTTTCACTATTTGATTAGTTGTTGCTGTCATACATAGGTTCAAGAATTAAAACCATCAACAAAATATCATAGTTATAAACCTGATATGCAGATAATAGTGACTTAAGGCAAGCATTTACTTAAGAATAAACAATGAAACCACAAGAAAGCCATCTGAACACAAACGATAATGAAACACTTGCTTAGAAAACAGTGAGGCACTGATAGACAAATGCACAGGCCAATGGAGGAGAACTCAAAACAAACCTAGTTGCAACCACTGATGTTTTGGCAGTGATGCCAAACTTACAGAAGACAGAAAAACAATCCATTTAATATGGATCCCTATTTCTCACCCTATTTAAAGGTGAACTAAAGACATACATTTTACAGTTGGGCATGGTGACACATAACTTTAATCCCAGCACTTGGAAAGGCAGCTGGATATCTGAGCTTGAGGCCAGCCTGGTCTACAGATTGAGTTCCAGGATAGCCAGGGCTACACAGAGAAACCCTGTCTCAAACTAAAAACAAACAAAACAATCTATATTTTAGCTTGAAGCTGCCAGAGTAAAACAGGGAAATTACTTCAAGACAAAAGAGTAGACAGCAATTTCCTAAGAGCAGACGAAATAATTCCAAGAACTAGCCATGATATTATTTAAAATTAAAATTAGCTTCTGCACAGCAAGAGAAAAAAAAGTCACCATAGAATGAGGAAAATAAAAATCTATGACAACAAATGTTAGACAGGGCCTGATATGCAGGGCACGAAAAGAACTGCAAAGGTGAACACCAAACCCCAAATCATCAAATAGTTTAGGGAACAGAATAGTTCTTCAAAGAAGAAATGCAAGTGGCCTACAAATAATTTTAAGTGTCCAATATCTTTAGCCACCAGAGAAATGCCAACTAAATTGGCCTAAGATTCTGTCTTATCTCAGAGTGGCTATCATCGAATAAAAGCAGCGTAGGACATGGGAGTTAGGAGTGCTTTACTCATTGCCAGTGGGAATATACGGTGCAACCACCATAAAAATCACTCCCAAGTCCATAGCCCTCAACACACAAACATACGAACAACACTAAAGACTCAAAGGCTTATGCATGCATGTGTATGTACGCACACATCTTTAGAGAACTTAATAACAGTATCTTTTTATGCATATATACAATGGTGTGTATACTATTAATAAAAAGAGGCCATGAAGTTAAAACATAACAAAACGTGGGAATTTTTTCTTTAACTTTTAGATTAAAGAAAGCCTGTGATCCCAGCTACTTGGGGGTTAAGGCAGGAGAATTACATGTTTAAGGCCTACCTGGGCTACAGAGTATGCTGAAGGTCAGTCTGGGCAACTTAAGAGTCCCGGTCTCAACAAAACAGAATGGAAGAAAACAAAACAAAACACTAAAGGTTCAGTCAAGGTCAGTGTCAACAGATTCTGGGCAACTGAAAGACTCTAGGTTTCTCTGTGTGTACCTTTTTTCCTGAAACTGTATTTGATACCATGTGTTTACAAAGTTAGACAAGAAAAGGTATTTCACGTACCACTGACGAGAGTCCAGATTCTTTAGCTCTCTCAATAATTTTGAATTTTTCTTCAACAAATGAAAATTCTTTCTGCATGGAAACAAAGTATGCAAGAAGAAATCATGTGACCACAGACCAGCTTTGCTATTTTCTAATCCAATACCAAACATAGCCATTGTGGTGGTTTGAAAAGGAATGCTCCCATAGGCTTATATATTTGGATTCTTGGTCATTAGGGACTGGTACTAATTGGAGCTGTAGCCTTGTTGGGGTTGGTGTGGCCTTGTTGGATAACGTGTGTCGCTGGGGGTAGGCTTTGGGGTTTTTGAAGCTTGTGTCTCTTTCTGCTGCATGAGAATCCAGATGTAGAATTCTCAGCTACCTCTCTAGCTCCATGTCTGACTATATGTTGCCATGTTTCCCACCATGATTACAACAGACTAAACCTTGAACTGTAAGTGAGCCCCAACTACATATTTTCCTTTGTAAGAGTTTCCACAGTCATGATGTCTCTTCATAGTACAGTAACGCTAAGATAGCCATCATCTATCTGCAATCTCCTTCGCTGAAGAGCTGTGGTAGATCTTGTAGAAGTTTGAATGAGATGTCCCCCATATTCTTGGACATTTGAATCTTGCTCCCCACTTGGTGGTCCTGTTTGAGTAAATTTAGGAAATGTGACCTGATTGGAGAGAGTTTGTCACTGGGGATAGGCTTTGAGGTTTCAGAAGCCATGTGCCACTTCCAGTGCATTCTCTTTGCTTCCTGTTACCAGTTGGAGATAGGAGTTCTCAGCTGTGGTCCAGCTGTCATTTCTGTCACCTGCCATTATGAATCCTAAACATCTGGAACCATATGTCCAAAATAAACTCATTTGTCTAATAGTTGCCTTTTCATAGTATTCTATCATAGCAAAAGAAAAGTTACTAATTCAGAAGTTTTCAAAACAGCCCAATTTTCCTTGAGTATACAGAGATAAAATGACCCCCTCCTCCCTGGCATCTAGTGACAGTGGAAAGCTCTTTAGTCAGTGAGTATGTTCCTTGTGTGCAAGTGCTCGATACCGGCTCTGTGAATTCCTTCCCACTCTCTCTTTAAAGCTCTTTAAAGCTCACCATCAGGTCCTGGTCAATCCTATCCTCTTCCCTGAGGTGTCCTCCAATGTACACACTACCCACTGGACAGATAAAACTGCTCTTCTTGGCCCCCTGTGCCTTTGTCTGAGGCGCATCAAGTTCGCATCCCTCATCAATCCTGTGGCTAGACAGTGGTTTACTTACCTTTGCAGTCCGCTTGTATCTTGTATGAAAACAGAAATAGTATGGCCAGGGAGGCAAGAAGAAGAAAGGACAGTTCATATGCTTTCAAAGGTCTGACAGGTGTTTGTAACCCAAGCTGTGCACTAGTAACACACACTTAGTTTTCTCTACCTTTAATCCAGTAGCTAAAAATAACCTGTAAGTATTGAAATCCAGAAAAACCTCTATTTCTTTTACTTCAAGTTAATAATAATAATAAAAAGAATATCCCTCATATAAAAATAATGATAAAACATTCAGAGCTCAGTTACCTTCTGTCCCAGGAATTCATTCCCAAGTCATCAAGCAACAGCCTGCAGAAATAGAAGGGTCCCCGGGGCTCCACTGGCGAGGGCTGCCCTTGGCTCGTGACCTTTACTGCAGAATTAGAGTGACACCTCTGCACATACTCATCCTCCTGTGTGCTCTGGCGCAGGATGACCTCGATGATTTCCTTTTCTTGGTCACAGTTCATTGCACTCGGGGTTGGGGAAGGCTCATTTAGATTTAGTTGTGATGGTAAAAGGCATTCAGGGCTTGTATGGCCAATGTTTTCAAGTAATTTGTCAAGCACATCATCTCCCTCCTCACCGTGAAACAAATTGCTCTGTGGTCCACATGTGTGATGGTGCCAGCCAGAAATCTGAAATGAGGGATTCCTTCCACTGGGAGCCAGGCGGCCTTCCAGAGGTCCATATAAAACCTTGCCATCCCAAGAGTACTTCCCTGAGATATCCCTCACAATGACTCTCACGTCTGAGAGGGAACCCCCTGAAGTTCCTCCAGCTGGTCCTTCTGCTGGTGTTTGAAGGTAGGAGATGAGGGTGCTATCATTAAAGACGAAGAGCTGCAGGTTTGGGCTCCTGAACACCTCTGAGGACAGCTCAGTTCCTTCCACATGGGCATTGTCATGGTTCTCACTAACCAGGCTGTGCAGCACGGCAGGACCCCCACTCAGTGGATAATGGCCAAGGTGGTTCACTAGGTGGGCCATCACCATGCGTGCAGTGAGGGGGATCAGTTCCACACTTCTTCTCTTCTTCTCTGTAAACAGAAAGAAAAAGCCATGAGGGGACCACGAAATTTCAGTCATTAGTTTGAAAGTTTGATAGTTATTTTTGTTTTGTTTTATGAGACAAGGTGTCACTGTGTACCACTGGCTGGCCTGGAACTCACTATGCAGATTAGGTTGGCCTGGAATGCACAGAGATCCATCTGTCCCTGCCTCTGTCAGGGCTAAAGGTGTGTGCCATCATACCCAGCTGAATGTTTTTAACTGTGGGATTGATTTTTTAAAATCTCTTTTCTTTTTGACCCTAATTCTATTTGAATATAAAAACATAGTTAAAACAGACTGCAGACTGGTAAAGGACCAACTTACATGAAGACGTCATTCTGAAAGGGACTTTAAAAGTCTATAGACATAAGCCAAAGGGAAGCATTTCCAGGTTAGACAGATAAAAATTCAGGGGCTCAGATTTGAGTAAAACACCGAGTTGGAGGGGAAGTGGAGATCAGAAAGTGGGCCAGAGATCCTACTTTGTTGGTTGCAAGTAAACCTCATAAGGATATTAATAAACCTTGATGTTATTTTAAAAGATTGCAAACAATATATTTAACAATCATTGTGACAGTTTATGTTTTGTTATTGGAACAAATAAAATATTTAAGAAAATTCATGATGAATTTTAATAAACCATGGAGACACTTAGAAGAACTTAACTGAATTTATATTTCATGATTTAGTAATCGGGAGCAACAGATTTAAAAATTTTAGCTTAAATGTATACAAAGACTTTGACAACATTATGAGTCCCAGGGCTTTATAAAATGAGGTGAAATGGACACTAAAACTAGAAATTGAAATAATACTTCAAGAGACCAGATAAACAGTTCTCTGCACCCAAATCCTGTGGGAGGGAGAGCTAAACCTTCAGAGAGGCACACGCCTGGGAAACCAGAAGAGACTGCACTCTGCACACACATCTCCGACGCCAGAGGAAAACACCAAAAGCCATCTGGAACCCTGGTGCACGGAAGCTCCCGGAAAGGGCGGCGCAGATCTTCCCGGTTGCTGCCGCCGCAGAGAGCTCGTGGGCAGCACCCTGCGAGCGAATTTGAGCCTCGGGACCACAGGTAAGACCAACTTTTCTGCTGCAAGACACCTGCCTGGTGAACTCAAGACACAGGCCCACAGGAACAGCTGAAGACCTGTAGAGAGGAAAAACTACACGCCCGAAAGCAGAACACTCTGTCCCCATAACTGGCTGAAAGAAAACAGGAAAACAGGTCTACAGCACTCCTGACACACAGGCTTATAGGACAGTCTAGCCACTGTCAGAAATAGCAGAACAAAGTAACACTAGAGATAATCTGATGGCGAGAGGCAAGCGCAGGAACCCAAGCAACAGAAACCAAGACTACATGGCATCATCGGAGCCCAACTCTCCCACCAAAACAAATATGGAATATCCAAACACACCAGAAAAGCAAGATCTAGTTTCAAAATCATATTTGATCATGATGCTGGAGGACTTCAAGAAAGACGTGAAGAACTCCCTTAGAGAAACACAGGAAAACATTAATAAACAAGTAGAAGCCTACAGAGAGGAATCGCAAAAATCCCTGAAAGAATTCCAGGAAAACACAATCAAACAGTTGAAGGAATTAAAAATGGAAATAGAAGCAATCAAGAAAGAACACATGGAAACAACCCTGGATGTAGAAAACCAAAAGAAGAGACAAGGAGCTATAGATATGAGCTTCACCAACAGAATACAAGAGATGGAAGAGAGAATCTCAGGAGCAGAAGATTCCATAGAAATCACTGACTCAACTGTCAAAGATAATGTAAAGCGGAAAAAGCTACTGGTCCAAAACATACAGGAAATCCAGGACTCAATGAGAAGATCAAACCTAAGGATAATAGGTATAGAAGAGAGTGAAGACTCCCAGCTCAAAGGACCAGTAAATAACTTCAACAAAATCATAGAAGAAAACTTCTCTAACCTAAAAAAAGAGATACCCATAGGCATACAAGAAGCCTACAGAACTCCAAATAGATTAGACCAGAAAAGAATCACCTCCCGTCACATAATAGTCAAAACACCAAACGCACAAAATAAAGAAAGAATATTAAAAGCAGTAAGGGAAAAAGGTCAAGTAACATATAAAGGCAGACCTATCAGAATCACACCAGACTTTTCGCCAGAAACTATGAAGGCCAGAAGATGCTGGACTGATGTCATACAGACCCTAAGAGAACACAAATGCCAGCCCAGGTTACTGTATCCTGCAAAACTCTCAATTAACATAGATGGAGAAACCAAGATATTCCATGACAAAACCAAATTTACACAATATCTTTCTACAAATCCAGCACTACAAAGGATAATAAATGGCAAAGCCCAACATAAGGAGGCAAGCTATACCCTAGAAGAAGCAAGAAACTAATCGTCTTGGCAACAAAACAAAGAGAATGAAAGCACACAAACATAACCTCACTTCCAAATATGAATATAACAGGAAGCAATAATCACTATTCCTTAATATCTCTCAACATCAATGGCCTCAACTCCCCAATAAAAAGACATAGATTAACAAACTGGATACGCAATGAGGACCCTAAATTCTGCTGCCTACAGGAAACACACCTCAGAGACAAAGACAGACACTACCTCAGAGTGAAAGGCTGGAAAATAACTTTCCAAGCAAATGGTTGGAAGAAGCAAGCTGGAGTAGCCATTCTAATATCAAATAAAATCAATTTTCAACTAAAAGTCATCAAAAGAGATAAGGAAGGACACTTCATATTCATCAAAGGAAAAATCCACCAAGATGAACTCTCAATCCTAAATATCTATGCCCCAAATACAAGGGCACCTACATACGTAAAAGAAACCTTACTAAAGCTCAAAACACACATTGCACCTCACACAATAAGAGTGGGAGATTTCAACACCCCACTCTCATCAATGGACAGATCATGGAAACAGAAATTAAACAGAGACGTAGACAGACTAAGAGAAGTCATGAGCCAAATGGACTTAACGGATATTTATAGAACATTCTATCCCAAAGCAAAAGGATATACTTTCTTCTCAGCTCCTCATGGTACTTTCTCCAAAACTGACCATATAATTGGTCAAAAAAAAAACGGGCCTCAACAGGTACAGAAAGATAGAAATAATCCCATGCGTGCTATCGGACCACCACGGCCTAAAACTGGTCTTCAATAACAATAAGGGAAGAATGCCCACATATACGTGGAAATTGAACAATGCTCTACTCAATGATAACCTGGTCAAGGAAGAAATAAAGAAAGAAATTAAAAACTTTTTAGAATTTAATGAAAATGAAGGTACAACATACCCAAACTTATGGGACACAATGAAAGCTGTGCTAAGAGGAAAACTCATAGCGCTGAGTGCCTGCAGAAAGAAACAGGAAAGAGCATATGTCAGCAGCTTGACAGCACACCTAAAAGCTCTAGAACAAAAAGAAGCAAATACACCCAAGAGGAGTAGAAGGCAGGAAATAATCAAACTCCGAGCTGAAATCAACCAAGTAGAAACAAAAAGGACCATAGAAAGAATCAACAGAAGCAAAAGTTGGTTCTTTGAGAAAATCAACAAGATAGATAAACCCTTAGCCAGACTAACGAGAGGACACAGAGAGTGTGTCCAAATTAACAAAACCAGAAATGAAAAGGGAGACATAACTACAGATTCAGAGGAAATTCAAAAAATCATCAGATCTTACTATAAAAGCCTATATTCAACAAAACTTGAAAATCTACAGGAAATGGACAATTTCCTAGACAGATACCAGGTACCGAAGTTAAATCAGGAACAGATAAACCAGTTAAAGAACCCAATAACTCCTAAGGAAATAGAAGCAGTCATTAAAGGTCTCCCAACCGAAAAGAGCCCAGGTCCAGGCGGGTTTAGTGCAGAATTCTATCAGACCTTCATAGAAGACCTCGTACCAATATTATCCAAATTATTCCACAAAATTGAAACAGATGGAGCCCTACCGAATTCCTTCTATGAAGCCACAATTACTCTTATACCTAAAGCACACAAAGACCCAACAGAGAAAGAGAACTTCAGACCAATTTCCCTTATGAATATCGACGCAAAAATACTCAACAAAATTCTGGCAAACCGAATCCAAGAGCACATCAAAACAATCATCCACCATGATCAAGTAGGCTTCATCCCAGGCATGCAGGGATGGTTTAATATATGGAAAACCATCAACGTGATCCATTATATAAACAAACTGAAAGAACAAAACCACATGATCATTTCATTAGTTGCTGAGAAAGCATTTGACAAAATTCAACACCCCTTCATGATAAAAGTCCTGGAAAGAATAGGAATTCAAGGCCCATACCTGAACATAGTAAAAGCCATATACAGCAAACCAGTTGCTAACATTAAACTAAATGGAGAGAAACTTGAAGCAATCCCACTAAAATCAGGGACTAGACAAGGCTGCCCACTCTCTCCCTACTTATTCAATATAGTTCTTGACGTTCTAGCCAGAGCAATCAGACAACAAAAGGAGGTCAAGGGGATACAGATCGGAAAAGAAGAAGTCAAAATATCACTATTTGCAGATGATATGATAGTTTATTTAAGTGATCCCAAAAGTTCCACCAGAGAACTACTAAAGCTGATAAACAACTTCAGCAAAGTGGCTGGGTATAAAATTAACTCAAATAAATCAGTTGCCTTCCTCTATACAAAAGAGAAACAAGCCGAGAAAGAAATTAGGGAAACGACACCCTTCATAATAGACCCAAATAATATAAAGTACCTCGGTGTGACTTTAACCAAGCAAGTAAAAGATCCGTACAATAAGAACTTCAAGACACTGAAGAAAGAAATTGAAGAAGACCTCAGAAGATGGAAAGATCTCCCATGCTCATGGATTGGCAGGATTAATATAGGAAAAATGGCCATTTTACCAAAAGCGATCTACAGATTCAATGCAATCCCCATCAAAATATCAATCCAATTCTTCAAAGAGTTAGATAGAACAATTTGCAAATTCATCTGGAATAACAAAAAACCCAGGATAGCTAAAACTATCCTCAACAATAAAAGGACTTCAGGGGGAATCACTATCCCTGAACTCAAGCAGTATTACAGAGCAATAGTGATAAAAACTGCCTGGTATTGGTACAGAGACAGACAGATAGACCAATGGAATAGAATTGAAGACCCAAAAATGAACCCACACACCTATGGTCACTTGATTTTTGACAAAGGAGCCAAAACCATCCAATGGAAAAAAGATAGCATTTTCAGCAAATGGTGCTGGTTCAACTGGAGGTCAACATGTAGAAGAATGCAGATCGATCCATGCTTATGACCCTGTACAAAGCTTAAGTCCAAGTGGATCAAGGACCTCCACATCAAACCAGACACACTCAAACTAATAGAAGAAAAACTAGGGAAGCATCTGGAACACATGGGCACTGGAAAAAATTTCCTGAACAAAACACCAATGGCTTATGCTCTAAGATCAAGAATCGACAAATGGGATCTCATAAAACTGCAAAGCTTCTGTAAGGCAAAGGACACTGTGGTTAGGACAAAACGGCAACCAACAGATTGGGAAAAGATCTTTACCAATCCTACAACAGATAGAGGCCTTATATCCAAAATATACAAAGAACTCAAGAAGTTAGACTGCAGGGAGACAAATAACCCTATTAAAAAATGGGGTTCAGAGCTAAACAAAGAATTCACAGCTGAGGAATGCCGAATGGCTGAGAAACACCTAAAGAAATGTTCAACATCTTTAGTCATAAGGGAAATGCAAATCAAAACAACCCTGAGATTTCACCTCACACCAGTGAGAATGGCTAAGATCAAAAACTCAGGTGATGGCAGATGCTGGCGAGGATGCAGAGAAAGAGGAACATTCCTCCACTGTTGGTGGGATTGCAGACTGGTACAACCATTCTGGAAATCAGTCTGGAGGTTCCTCAGAAAATTGGACATTGAACTGCCTGAGGATCCAGCTATACCTCTCTTGGGCATATACCCACAAGATGCCCCAACATATAAAAAAGACATGTGCTCCACCATGTTCATCGCAGCCTTACTTATTATAGCCAGAAGCTGGAAAGAACCCAGATGCCCTTCAACAGAGGAATGGATACAGAAAATGTGGTACATCTACACAATGGAATATTACTCAGCTATCAAAAACAACGAGTTTATGAAATTCGTAGGCAAATGGTTGGAACTGGAAAATATCATCCTGAGTGAGCTAACCCAATCACAGAAAGACATACATGGTATGCACTCATTGATAAGTGGCTATTAGCCCAAATGCTTGAATTACCCTAGATGCCTAGAACAAATGAAACTCAAGACGGATGATCAAAATGTGAATGCTTCACTCCTTCTTTAAAAGGGGAACAAGAATACCCTTGGCAGGGAAGAGAGAGGCAAAGATTAAAACAGAGACTGAAGGAACACCCATTCAGAGACTGCCCCACATGTGGCCCATACATATACAGCAACCCAATTAGACAAGATGGATGAAGCAAAGAAGTGCAGACCGACAGGAGCCGGATGTAGATCGCTCCTGAGAGACACAGCCAGAATACAGCAAATACAGAGGCGAATGCCAGCAGCAAACCACTGAACTGAGAATAGGACCCCCGTTGAAGAAATCAGAGAAAGAACTGGAAGAGCTGGAAGGGGCTCGAGACCCCATATGTACAACAATGCCAAGCAACCAGAGCTTCCAGGGACTAAGCCACTACCTAAAGACTATACATGGACTGACCCTGGACTCTGACCTCATAGATAACAATGAATATCCTAGTAAGAGCACCAGTGGAAGGGGAAGCCCTGGGTCCTGCTAAGACTGAACCCCCAGTGAACCAGACTGTTGGGGGGAGGGCGGCAATGGGGGGAGGGTTGAAGGGGAACACCCATAGGGAATGGGAGGGGGGAGGGGATGTTTGCCCGGAAACCGGGAAAGGGAATAACACTCGAAATGTATATAAGAAATACTCAAGTTAATAAAAAAAAAAAAAGAAATAAATAATACTTCAAGCTGAGAGTAGTTGAGGAAACTTCAATTGGCAAAATTTCTAAAAGTCAGTTTAATAAGTGAAAATAAAACTTTAAAACTGTTATGAGAAAAGGGCTACATATTAAATTAATGTTTATAATTTGACCTGAGAGTTTTAGGAAGTAATAGCTTTTCAACTCACACTATGAAAAATCAAATATTAATTAGCACATAAATCAGTGTAAATATATGACTTTATGCTAAATACTTCTAGTTTTAGACATTATCCAACTGGCTTACTTATAACATGTTTTATGCTACATAAAAATCCTGGAAAGAAGCAAAACCTCTGAAACTTGGGAAATTCTGAGTAATAAGTGAGGAGAACAAGATCATCTTGAATTTTCTCAGATTTTTTTATCAATTTTTTTCAATGTACATGAAATCTATATCCAGTGATAGAAAATAAAATGTCATACAAGAAGATTCTTTAAAAACAAAAACAAGAGGTCGGTTACATCTATTCTAAATTTAAACTTTTCCCAACAATCTAAGCAAAATATATAAAATTTCTATACAACTAAGAAAGATAATGCTGCACTGGAGAAATGTTACCACCAAGAAACCCACAGAAAAGGAGCCAGGAGTTCACAGCTCAGAATGGGAAACATGCTGTCCGTCGTCATGACAGCAAGGTAGGCACAAAACTAATGACAAAGGTACAAACTGACAAAGGGCCAGGGCAGAAAATATCAAAGGGTAAAAGTAACTTCCCTCTACCTTTTTTTTTTTTCTTTCTTTTTTTCAGAGCTGGGGACCGAACCCAGGGCCTTGTGTTTGCTAGGCAAGCGCTCTACCACTGAGCTAAATCCCCAACCCCCCTCTACTTTTGCTTATAGAGGTTGTGCCTTGGTTTCTGTTTTGTGAATGTTTGAATTCTACAATGGGAAAATGACCCGGAGCCCTTTGAATCAAGCTGTTAACCAAGCCATGACGACAATTCTAATATAATCCCAAATGGGCCTGGTACTGAAACATCTGTAAGCCACTGACCTCCTCCTGCACATTTCAGCTGAGTCTGCTTCCAACGCTCCCTGGGAACCAGAGATGATCTGCATGCTACCAGTGACAAAGCTAGCTGAGGGTTTCACAAACGACTGAACAAGAAAACATTCCAAGTACAGTTTCCTCTCTAGACTCCTAGAGGAAATGCAAAGCTAGAATGTCTGCCTATCCTTTGCCTCTCACTTCCTGAAACTCCTTCCCTTCCCTCTGTTCTAAGTAGTTAGTTATTAACAATGCACAATCTGGACACATGTGCTCACAGATGGCTTGACTGTGTATCTTGCTTGTAACCTTATTTAAAAGTAGTGATTATGTTGGGAACAGGTAATGGCCTAATAAGTAAGTCATTAAAACAGGGGTGAACCTACTTTAGGGCACAGTGTACATCCTGCACTCTCACCTGGTCACGGCCTGTTAAGACTCTTTCCTCTCTACAAGAGGCACAGGAGAGAGGTCTGTCTCAGGGTTGGGTTGCTAATCAACTTTCTGCATGAGGAGTTCCTCGCCTCATAGGAGTTACTCTATGAGCTCCTTCAAACCTACTCACCCTGCTGAGTCCAGTTTCAGTTCTTCTCTATGGGAAGTCCTGAAGAGGCTACCAGCCCAACAATGTCCTATCTGCCCCACTAGCTGGAAAGCTTCTTAGGGATAGAAAATGAGCCTTTTAGTGCATTCCATGGGTATGAAACAAACAGGTTTTCAGTAACATAAAACCATGTGCAAAATTTAAGAGGGGAAAAAAAGGGAAGAAAAAAACAGAAAAAAAAAAAAAAAAGGAAGAACCAGAAAAGGCAGTTTGCTATAAGAGACCCTGTAAACTGGGACTTCAACTTCAACAATGGATTCAAAACAAACCCAAAACACAAGCACGGACAAGACTACAATCTAACCTTTTCCTGCACATAAGATTGTATATCTGTAGTCATACCCACCCTCTTCCACAGTCAGCAGGTTCCCCAGGTCTGCTGATGAATGGTACTGGACAGGCTCGGAGTTCCTCACGTTTGCCAGAGGTAGGAAGGGGTCATAATCCGTGGATGACAGGTCAGCCAAGGTCAAAGTATAGTGACTTTGCTGGGTGTATGTGCTTGAGCCACAGACACAGCAGTGCAGAACCTGAGGAGGACAGATAGGAACGGCACTCTGTATGCCAGTATTTCCTGAGATCGACAAACTGTCCGGCTCCCCAGTGCTAGGGAGAGAGGGCTCCTTCCTAGGACCATGTCCAAATTATGGGTTTCCTTCTATTCTTAAATAATTTTTTGCTACTAGCAAGTCAGAAACAATACCTATATCCTCAGGGCAAACCAAAACACAAGTGAAAGGTGCCTATTTCTGTCTGTATACACCTCAGGTTTTCATCCTCCAAAGGCTGCAAGGTAGAAGGTGCCAGTCCAGGAGAAGCAAGGAAGGCTATGGGAAAGCCCTCATGGTAGAGGGCAGGGTGACCACAACCTGTGTTTAAATCAGTACAACACATGAGCCCATGAATTATAAGGAATAATTTAATACAACTTTGAAAGTAAATTGAATACAGATTTTAAAGTCTCTTACTACTCACAAAGTGAGACTTCTTAACTCATATCCTAAGGACTTTTTTCCTTTGTGTTCTTTTACTTTTGTTTTGGTTCTGGTTTTGAGGCAGGGTTTATGATATAGCCTAGGCTGCCCTGGACTCAAGGCAGTCCTTTGCCCCCACGTTCCCAAGCACTGGGATTACAAACGAACACTACACACTGCCTCTCGAGGTTTATTTAAGGCAAAGAGATTACTAAAGGCATTATGGGTTTTTTCATACTCCGATGAACAGATCTGTGTGAAGCTGATGCTGCAGACCGTATATTCTAGGAGGTATAAAATAAACAGTCCACTTAGAAACAAAGTAGACACAGAAAACGCGTCATGAAGATTAGGGGTGTTCTGACCCAACGGTAGTTGTTTAAACATGACAGTCATGTGAAGTGCATGCCTCTTCACCTTGGCAAGCACTGATTTTCTACAACCGTATCTGTTCTGCTTACTCATTAATTATTCACTTCTTTCCAAATGCATTACTTTCCATAGCTCATTTTCAGAAGGTACAAATACATATATGTAGGAAATGTACAACATTTCAGTATTTTAATCTGTAGGTCTATAGTCTGTGCCCAAGGCTTAGAGGGACTCACCCTGTAGATATAATCCAGCAAGGGAGCCCGGGATGGGTGCAATTCCTCTATGACTGCCGTAGACACAGGGTGGAGGAGGGCACTCACAGGCAGTGCCATGCACCAGTCCAAGAGACAAAGGAGCAAGGACACAATAAACTGGAAGAAGAAACATATTCAGAGCTTACATTATGGGCTTTAGGACCCACTGCATGCGAAAATAAACAGAATTGTCCCTGTGTATACTCAATATTTAATGGACACACAAGTACAGGGTAAGTTAGTAAGCACAATGGTTTCATAGGAAAGAATGTTAAAGCCAACATATAAGGATGCTATAAATGACACCATCATTTGTAATAGTTGTTCCCATCCTGTCTTATACTGAAAGCTACCAAACCTGTCACTTACCTTTTTATCTGTTTCCACTGAAGAGTACTCTGCACTTGGTAAAAGGAAAGCAATTGTGGCCACAAGGATCTGCATGAAAGATAAAACACAGTCAAGCAATTTATTATAGTTTTTATATACAGTTGTTATAGTTATATTTTATATAGTTTACATAGTTA
Organism: Rattus norvegicus; assembly: GCF_021556685.1. Taxonomy (NCBI): domain Eukaryota; kingdom Metazoa; phylum Chordata; class Mammalia; order Rodentia; family Muridae; genus Rattus; species Rattus norvegicus. The sequence goes on from NC_141536.1 coordinate 133,502,228, forward strand.
CAGTTTGGAAGCCATATGCTAAGAATCCCTAGATAGCCTTGCAACTCCACAGCTTGATGCCTACTTGCTGGGTGGTGATATAACACTGAGGGCCAGTTATAAGAGATTTGAAAATTATAATCATGTAATGGTCTTCTTTAATGGGGGACTGAGACTGCAAGGCAAGGAGAGTTCTCTCTATAGTCACGTAGTTTCTAGTGAAACTATTAGCCCCATATTTCTAGTGAGATAAAAAAAGGTTTTAAAAATAATTGTGAAAAGGTTCCCATGTGCCATCTCATAAGGCAGCATGGAGCTCCACCTCCTGCTCAGGCCTCACAGCGTGCCGGTCATTCCTACACGTGTCCTATCTGAGTAATGACAGGGTGACGCTAAACCCAACGTCCCATTCTGCAGCAGAGTAGAAAGTCTATTTCCCTCCGGATCACTGAAGGTCAAAAACCACCTGTGACTCTTGACGTGATTCTGAGGGAACAAAGTGATGTCAACCAGTGAGGTCTGTCTAGAGGTGGGAGGAAATGAATCTGCATCACTTCTTCTCTCTTCTTGCAATCCTTCATGGGGACAAGTCAGATTTCCTCAGAGTCTCCAAGGGATGGACAAAGAGTAGGTCTTGCCTAAAGAAGTACTTATAGAAACAGCCAGGCACGAGTGTGTGAGTTAGTTGTTACTCGGCTCTGAGCGAAGACGCCTTGGCTGGAGCTGACTTCCAAGGAACTGTGGTAGAGATGAGACTTCCCGTTCTTCCTGCCACCTCCCCTCAGAGGCTAGTACTGCACTGATCTCATTACTGCCAAGTAACCATGCCGCAGCAGCAAGCATGGCCCAGGGCTTTAGTCTGGGAACAACTCCTGCTTTACACAACAGCCAGGCCCCCTCCCTGCAAGGAAGGCATTAAACCAGCTGCCTACTCCTTGTTGGCACCATCCACATTATTCTCAATGAATAAAGCCCACCCTACAAAAGGTCTCTTTGTTGTGGTTGTGTCTGCCTTTCAAACCCTCCAAGCACCAGCCTCTGGCTGGAACACTGCGGGCTTCTTTGCACAGTGTCTAGAATGGAAGCGAAGAGGGGCCAGCCAACACAGCCTGAAAACGGGGCTCACATGGCGGTTTAATAGTTGCTTCTCTAACAATTACTCGAGGATCTACAGTTAATTAGATATCAAATACATTAGTAAGAAGGAAATGCAGATGCTTCAGCAGTATAGATAAAAGACTTACTTCTGCCATTTTTCGCGGGAGAGCAGTTTCAAACATCTGAAGCTTTTCCCAGTAGGAAACCAGCAACTGAAGAACATCACAGGCTACCTGAGCCACGATCTTGTTAGGAAACTACAAAAGAAACCCAAACCCAGGTCAGCAGAGCAGCTCAGCAGATGTATAGTCTGAGGAAGAACAGAGTCGATTGCTCTGGCCAGCCCTGTATACATATCTCACATGCAAATGACGAAAACTATGTCCAACTAACATCGTTTGAACATGACCACTCCATTCCATTTTGTTGCCTGTTTGAACTCAGCCGCATTAATTTATATATTCCATAGAAAAAGGTGGTCAATATTTGCCTAGAATTTAAAGCCCAAATTTCAAACTCCGTATTCACTCATATAAATCACACTATTGACAAACTGTGGAAATTAAAAGTATATGCCAAACCTTCTGCACAGATATAACTCACTCTGTCACTGGTAAATTGTCCTTGACAGTTCTGGAAGGAAGGTGCTATCTTCACTTCACAAACAGAAAACCAGGGATTAACCAAATGACTTCCTCCCTGAGGAAATACAGTGACACGCGTGTAACATACTAAGAAATGTGTAAAAGCAGACTTTAAAGACATAACCCGGGGCTAGGGTATGTTCAGTGACTCTGGACGTGTTTCCTGAAGCTGTCTGTGGCGGCTTAAAACAGAATGGCCCTCACAGGCTTATATATGCTTCAGTCTGTAAAACTGGAAAAGCAGAGCCATCTAAGATCCTTGACATCAGACAGAGACAAAGGATTTAGAGTTTTTCCTGTTGGGTTTCGGTGTTCCATTATTTTCTCACTATGCCTTGATTCCTCCCTTTTGAATGGTAAATGTCTATTCCATGTACTTGTCTGTTGGAAGTCCCACATTTGCTTTTATAATTTATAAGGGGTTACAGTTAAGAGATTTCTTTGAGTCTCAGAAGAGAATTTGAACTTTGGACTTTTAAGCTGTATTGAGACTGTGAACGATTATAGGCACTTTTGAAGTTGAACTGAGTACGGTTTGCATTATGATATGGCCACAGCCTATGGGGGCAGAGGGTGGAGCAGAGTGGAATGTGGTCGTTGATTGAGAATGGCATTCATAAGATTCTATCTGTAAATGCCTGGTCGCCAGTTGTTGGAACTGTTTGAGAAGTAGATGTGTCCTTGTTGGAGAAGGGATGTGAAGTTTCAAAAGCTCATGACATTCCCAGCTAGATCTCTCTCCCTCTATCTACCTCATGGCTGCTGTCTCAAGATGTGAGCTCTTAGCTACTATTGCTCCAGTGCCTGCCCCCCGCCCGCCCGCCTGCCTGCCTGCCTCAGCACTCCCTGCCATGATGGTCATGAATTCTAACCTCTCTGCAACTCTCAGATCCAGGAAACTCTTTATCCTAATAGTTGCTTTCAGCATTTGAGCATGGTTTCTCTTTACAGGGACAGAAAAGTAACTAAGACACTGTCCGATGTCCCCAGTCTCCTGGACGCTTCACTTCTTTGGTGAGGCAGACGACAGAGGCATGTGCAAAGCCTACTTTATCATGCTGAATATACACAAATGGGAGGAGGACAACCTGTGCTTCCTGCCTTGGCCAGAACCTAAGGCTACACAGCGATCCCCGCCTCATCATCCACAACACAAGGCTTGCCAATGGCCCTGTGCTGCTGAATCGAAGTCACAAGAGCATTCAGGGGCTCTTCACAGCCTTCCTCCTCATCTAGACTCCAGATGACCCGAATGTCACTGACATCCTCCCACTCTCAGGACCCTGGATGTTCCTGTCCTTTGTACTTGTTCCTGGCTTTGCTTCGGATGCTTTAGTTCCCAGCTCTAGTGTCCCTGGCACTGCTCTGTTGTTCAGATCCTCACAGAAGTTCACCATCTCCCGGAAGCAGGCCATACCTCCCTGCTCTTCAGTTTTATCCCATGTTTCATTTTCTCCACAGTAGTACTACAGGAGACTGTGAAGCATTTCACTACGTTCTTACACTGCTATCACTATTGAGAGGGCTAACAGAGGGGTGTACATGTCATGTTCAAGGGAAGGTAAAGTACTGAGGAAGTGGGAAGATAAACGGGCGTTGTTAGTAAAGCTCTTAGAAGCTGGAAACAGACAAGGGGAAAATGATAAGAGCAGTGGGAGACAGCAAGGGGGCTTAGGGCAGAATGGGAAGACGTGGGGCAGTCAGAGAGGATGTAGTAGGATGGACAGCTGAGTTGTGTGCCTGGAAGGATGGGGAGGGGAAGTTGTGTTTCCCTCCAGGTGAGCAGCAGTATGTGTGTGCAGTGTAGCAGTGAGTGAGGTGAAGGTGGGAGGGATAAAGGAAACCATTCCCCACTCACTCTCACCCATCTTGCAATAAAAGACTGACAATGTGCCAGCACTGAATCAGAGGCAGAGAGCTGAAGGCAGAGGAGTCTGGCAGGTGAGTGCAGTCCGTATTTTCTAGAAACTGGAATTGCTGTGGAGCGGGCTGGTGTTTGTCTCGCATGCTGTGCCAAATACTCTAGCCTGTGGGTTGGAATGATCACACCTAGGCACAGCAGTGGAACATTCTAGCACTGGGATATACTGAGAGGACAGGGGCACAACGTGTAGAATTGGAACTGTTTCTGGTGCCTATTGTTTACCCTCAAAATTACAGAGAAACTGCAGGCATCTTGAGAATTCATAAACATACAGAGAAAATCTGTTCACCTGAGATTCTATTCCTCTATTATCAATCTCGCTAAAATATGTGAATCATTCATTTATCCGATGTGTATGGGGGTTCTGCCTTCGTGCACAGCTGCAACATCTGTATGCTGGATGTCCTTGGAATCCAGAATAAGACATCAATCCTTGGAGACCAGAGTTACAGACAGTTGTAAGCTGAGGGGACTAGGAACCGAACCAGGGTCCTCTGGAAGAGCAGCCAGTGCTTTTAGCCATGGAATCACCCAGAGGTCAGAACCCTGAGCTATTATCAATTGCTATCTCTGTTCTATACTATATAGGAAGTTATATATTTCTAAGATAATGTCAAGTTATTAATAGTTGTTTTCAGGTAAAGGATTAACCTCGGTAACTAACTTAAATGTGTATGTTTAGATTTCAGAAAGGAAACAACTGAAAAACACCCTAGAATTGGGAAAGTGGGGTATTTCAAAAATGAATTGAGATCCACGTTAAGTCAACAAGTTTCATCCAGTAGTTTCTTCTCTGTGGTTTGGAAGTCAGAGCACTGCATATCAAAGTATACAAAGCCCCAGGCATGAGGCCAAAGCATCCTGGTTGGAGCTGGCAAGGACCTTGGTCAGGCCACTTTCCTTAATCTGTTAAGTACTGGTGGCAGTGCCACTTCAGCTCCTAAGATAGGTCCCAGTATTAAATATGACCTCAAGGGCCAGGCCAGAGGGAACTTAGTTGTGTAACATCACTGTTGATAAATTCTTATATTCTTCATCAAAGGCTCAGTATCAGGTGCTCGACCAACTTCTAAGACATAACCCAGGGGTTATGCAGGAGGGATGTGGGATGTGGTGACCAGGATAGAGAATGCACACAGTGGACAAGAGGTATTGAGTTTGGTCAGGAAGGGGCCATTCCAAAGATGAAGGTCTAAGAACACAATGCACCAAGGGCAAACAGGGCTGTCACTGGTCTAGTGACAACTGTCCAGAACCTGCTGTAACCACTGTGACTATCAGAGTTGCAAGAGAGAAGGGATATAAGAGAAGGGACACCAGGATTAGACAAGAGGAATTTCAATAATTTCAATTAAGATTCAGGTGAAACCTCCCACAGCTGAAATAAGCCTCTTATATCTCCTGCATATGAGTTCCCCTCTTCTCTAGTAAAATGGCAAACTGCCTTTGCCACTGAGAACTGACAAATCCTTCAATACAGCACCTGGCAGACTCATTGGCTTTGCAAATTTGATAGTCACAGTGTTAATGATGTCTACTGTTTCTGCACAGGAACCAAGAAGGCAGGATATAGGCTCTGCTTTAGGAGGCAGCCTAACTGCACAAGTGGAAGTTCAATTATATCCTGAATGCCATGTACATCTACTTTCCGTGATGACTCTGTCACTCAGGCCTGTATTGCCTTGGACTTGTGACTGATTTCTCCCGGACAGGACTTCCTCTGTGTAATAGGGATTGTGGTGCTCATCCTGCAGAGCTGTCGAAAAATGTATTTAGAGATCACTAATACTCTACTTTTACGCAATGCTTGATAAACAGCCCATCTTTCAATAACAAAGCTAAGAAGGAATACACCCCAAATGCCTAAGTTCAGGCAGTAGATGAAGACCCAGGCTTCTAGGGGGAAGCTGCAGGTTCCTATCCTACTCATGCTAGAGAGGTTACAGCTTGAAACCTCACTTTCTTATAGCCTAAGATGTCCAGCCACCAGAAGAGCCCTAATTAGCTTCAGCTTGGTCCATAAACACTCAAGACTATAAATGGCCTAAGAACACTAGGGAGGCAGACCCTTGCAAAATATTAACCATGACACTCAGAACAAGACTTTTAAACTATCATCTCTCTATAATGTAGAGAGCTGCAAAAACAGACTAATTAAAGTTAAAACTGGTTAAAATCCTAGGAGTGGGGCTGTCCCTGAATTTCCCTTCCTGTGGATTCTGCTACCCTAACTCGGTCAACTTGTCTGGCATCAGCCAGAAAGGATGTGCCTAGTTCTGCAGTGACTGATGTGCTTGCTGGGTGTCTGTGTAGGGGGTGTGATACCTTGTCAGAGGAGTCAGGGAGCGGGAGTGGGGAAAGGAGCTGTGAGAGGGGGTTGTTGGGAGGGGAGGGAGTGCTGATATTAAAAAAGTAAATAATAAAAAAGTAAATTTTTAAAAAGTCCTAGGAAGGGGTTGGGGATTTAGCTCAGTGGTAGAGCGCTTGCCTAGGAAGCGCAAGGCCCTGTGTTCGGTCCCCAGCTCCGAAAAAAAAGAACCAAAAAAAAAAAAAAAAAAAAAAGTCCTAGGAAAGAACTTAATGTCAAAACAAAACAAAACAAAACACCATTAAGAAACATGAATACCTTCAAAGTTACACCTATCACATTGATGGCATCCTTCACCTGAGGATGGCTGGCACACTGTGCAAGCTCTTCACAGATCCAGACCCCGAGGGAGCAAATGGCGATGCATCTTTCAAAAGAGAAGCAAAGGGAGGAAAAGGCTCATGAAATTCAATATATTTTAAATGACACTTTAAATCTATTCATTCAAAGGAACAGCAATCACAGATATACGAATGAATATTTTCCATGAGAGAAAAGATAAAGAACTTCCAGTGAGGCAGTTTTCAGGATAAACAAAATCACCAATGATGGTTAGCATTTAAATATTTAATGAACCAAGTGGCATGTTTTCTGTTAAGTACCACAATCCATGTCAACCATTTTTGTTGACTCAAAAACTGTTATTACGTTTTAATAACAGGTAATTTTGAGAAGAAATAAAAAGCATGGATTTTAGATTATTGAAAATTGGGTTTGTAATTGTTTTCCTCACAAAGTATATACTATATATTCAAATGTAAGGCAAATACTATATTTGATAAAGTAAATACTTTCAAAATAAATACATTTTCACTTATTTCTTCTAAACTCCATGCTAATATAAATATTCTTCACAGAAATGTGACTTTCTATAAATAAAATGAGAAAGAAATTATAAAGATTATTTGATAGATATAAGAAAATAAACAAAACATATTCCATAAAACCTCGGGCTGAAAAACTGAGTAGATAAAGTTTTTGAGGTGAAATCTGAGGGGCATGAGGCTTAATAGGGCAGAGCACGTCAGTGGCACTAGAAGATTTAGTTACAGTCGTGTTACTTTGGACGTTAAAACATCCAACTTGAAGCACCAAATAGAGTTAAGCCTGGCCATAGAAAAATTCATTACAGAGGCCAGGTAAGTAATTTGGAAATGATCAACAAGCTTGTGTAGACTGACTAGAACCTGTTGCTGGGTCACTTTACTACTGAGTTAAGCAGAGAAGGGGAGAGCATGTGGGAGTCAGGGAAGGTGCAGTGGCAGGAAGAACAAAGATTATGTTGCAGGGGACATGGTGGTTAGAAGAGGGTAAAGACAGACTAACTTCAAGATTGCTAAAAACCATATTAAAATTTTATAAACAGTCTTTATGAGAACTAAATGGAAATCCAAGACAATGAAATTGACTATGGAAAATAAAAATTAAAAGCAAATAAAAAAAAAAGCATAGCAAAAGAGGCAGGAAACAAAGGTAATAAACAGGAGAAATGCTTAGGAGCTCCAATTCAAAATAAAATATTAAATAAAATGGCAAACACACCCAAAAGATCACTGGGATAGCAAATACAAATGAGCTAAGGTTTCAGTTAAGAGATGACGATCACACAACCTTATACAATCATAAATCCAGACATACACAGCTTTCGCAAAGGAATTTTAAAGAGAATGCAGAAAAGCTATTTTTAAACATAGTATGAAATCAGGAGCAGATAAAGTGGTCTCTAAATTAAAACAAACCATCCACACAAACAGAAATACATTTGAATCACTATAGAGATATGACAATTTCAATGACTATGCAACTAATAACACAGCCTTTGACAGAAATAGTAGAAAACAGATTAAGATGCAAAAGTGGGAAGCTTTTAACATAACCCCAGTAAATGATCAATTAATAATAATAATAAATATTATCTTATAATTATATACTTATATAATAATGATGATAATAATAACTGAGAAGGAATGTAGGTTACGTGAAACACTGTAAGGTTACACCTAGAACAGTATGCCAAATAATTAAAGAACAATATATACATTCCCTTCTTTCTCTTTTTTAAATATGGTATTTTTCATTTTTATTTTGTATTTATGGGTATTTTTCATGTATACGTGTAGTGTACAAGGAGGCTAGAAAAGGGCACTGGATCACCTAGGACTGGAATTACAAAGGATTGCGAACCCCTATGTGGGTGCTGGGGTCCAAACCCAAGTCTTCTGGAAGAACACCGGGTGCTTTTAATGGCTGAGACATCTCTCTATCCCCTATATACACTCTTTTCAAGAATATATATCTGCTAAAACTCACCATCCCTGGGGGCATAAGACAAATATAAATATTAACTTTAAATAAAACACAGTCAGTCGTCATGCGTACATTTGGTCTGCACCATGATGACTGGAAACAAGCTTCAGCAGCACATAGACTAGAACTGGAACGATACAGAGAAGATTAGCATGGGCCCTGCGCAAGGATGACGCGCAAATTCATGAAACGTCCCATAATTTTAAGATTAAAAAAAGAGAGGGTGGAGATGGGTTAGCAGTTAAGAGCACTTGTTGCTCTTGCAAAGGACCAGGGTTCAGTTTTCAGCACCAATGTGGTAGCTCATATCCATGTGGAACTGTAGTTTCAGACCAATTACTAATTTATATAAAATTTTAAAAATTCTAAAAATGTTTAAATTAAGACAGTAATAACCATTTATTTTGAAATTAATAAAAAAGCATGGTCCCATGAAAGAGTCATAATAAAAAGTAGAAAAAAACAGAATTGAAAAATATTTCATATCAAAACTTAAAATTTTGCAAAAGGTAGCCCTTACCAATAACCCTTAATAATACTCATAAACATTAAAGGAAAAAAGTTAAAAACACACCAAGTATACATATTTTTAAAGTAACAAAAGAATAACATCACAAGTAGAAGAGTTTTAGAGCTCAAAGCTGGAAATAAAAATTAATATAGAGAGGTAAGCAAAGACAAAACGTACTGTTTGAAAAAACTAGTGACGGTGACGAATCTAACAAGACCAGTCACACAACCAGAGGATACACAAGTATTTAACAGCAAAGATGAAATGGACACATTCTTGGACACTTTGCTAGTGAGATCTACTAGCACACGGGGATACTGATCCTACTGCTGCAAAAGCTATTCTGAGTGTGGAGAAGAAAGAGCCCATTATGTGTTTTATGACCCTCTGGCCTGACATCCAAATGGGATGAGGGCATGATAAGGATGGGAAATTAGAGATGCTGGGTGTAATGTAACTTTCTGGACCAGAATCTATGAATCAGGATGGGTGTATCTTACACCCAAGTTTAGTTCAATGTTAACAAACTGGTAATGTGCATAGCTTATGAAAATGGCAGACTAGAAAAGCTGGATTAATCCATCTACTGAAAATACGTAAAGTGCAAAAAATACAAAACTTAACAAAATGTAAAATCACAAGAGTGCACGAGACAGTAAAGAGTTATAGGCCTCTGTTTTCCCATGAGCCTAAGGGCCAGACCTGTGCAACTGCCTTGAGGCACTTGAGGAGGAAGTGGCCTGACAAGGCTGGGAGTTGAGTTTGAGAGAGGGATGGGCTGCATTCCCAATACTGGCCTTCATCTTGAGAGGAGAGGGAGGGACTTCTTACCACAGTTGGCCTAGAAAGTTGCCCATCTCGGTCACAGACTATAGCAGTCTTAGATGCTTGGCAGATGCACCCAATGTTATCACACATGGCCAACTGTCTCCTGAGGCACAAGTCATCTGCAGTTCAGAGTCTCTGCCCGAAACATACAGCTTTCATGAACTGTTGCTTTATCCCTCCTCCTTACTGAAAGCATCTTTTATTTCTAATCTTGTGTTTCCTTGTGTAGAAGGCAGTGTACTCTGCAATACTCTTCACCTTACCCTTCTCACTAGTAAGGATGGCATTTTAAGCAGCTAAGCATAGCAACTTTCCAACACAATGCTTACTACACATTTCAGTGCATGTGAGAGAAATGTAAAGGAGGTTTTCAAACATTCACTGTTTATACACAAATGTGCATCTTAAAGTTCTAACATGGTTTACCTCTTGTTCATCATTTACCTTGCACATTCATTTGGTTCCTCGGTAGCATTCTTCAGTAAAATATTTATGAGGTAATGCTAAAAACACAAAATTCAGGAAATGAAAATTTGATGTCATTGTTGGTTTCCCGCATGTGCTGACCATGTCACAGGCACCCTGGAGCTAGCAAAAGGCCAGGGAGTTCGGGCAGCCCTTCCTGCAGGGAGAACTTGGCTCACCTCAGCAAGTGCCTCCCTGGGTAACCGAGCCAACCTGCAGCACAGCATTTCTAGGGATCCAGTGGAAATCAAGCAAAGCATCTGAGACTTCCAGATAGGAAAATCTCCATTTTATTGTGATTGGATTAGACACTGTACATTGAATTACAGATTATAATCAGGTATTATGGATTGATTGAGTGCTTTGGGGACTTTTTGTTTGCTTCAAAAGCCATCTGAGGACAAAAAAAAAAAAAAAAAAAAAGATTGCTTACTTTTATTCCCCAAGAAATAATTTGGAATTTCAGATTATTAGTAGCATTTAATCAGGCCAGCAATGGGATTGAATATTTAGCTTACTGGAACTATTTCTTATAAATTCATTTGCTACACTAATGCAGCGTAACTAAGCTAATAGAATTATTACAAATGATGATTCATTACATAATTATGATCCCTAGGAACGATAAACAGATCTAATAATAAAAAAAAAAAAAAACCAGAGGACCAGAGCTATCAGATCTAACTGCAATATGCTATGAACGTGATACATTCACAGTTCATACAACGCACTTCCGAAAATCACTACCAAAGCTTTCAAAAGATACAGCAATGTCAGGGGAGAGTAGGTCAGTGCATGGGATGGAAGGCAGTGATGTGGCTCCAGCTGTAGATGCTAAACTCAAGGTTCAGTTAGGTACCTTGACGTCTTCAGCGCCCGTGACAACATCACTCACTTCTGGTACTGACTGCAGCAGAGGGATCTCCTGGTAGGTATTTGGGAAGCAGACAAGGGAACCGAGGAGAGTGAGAGCTTCTGAACGGGGTGCCTGCACAATGAGGGAAACACCAAATTTCTTACAGACTGGAAGCTGGAAGAGCATGTTTTACTTTGTTCGGGTTTTGACAGGGAATCTTTATCATTTTTCCTTCTGGTATAAAGTGTCAAACTCTCTCTGGTTATTCTCCTTGTGGATGTTTAGGCAAGAGAATTTTGCCTAGATGAAAATGCAAGTCTCCAGGGAACAGAAAGCATCTCTACATTTGGTGTAAACACGTGCTATAAAAGCCGTTCTGTAGACTCGTTCAGAGTTAGAAAGGCAAATGGCTGTCATGGCGACTTTAAATCACTTTGGAGTTCATGATCTTGAAAGAGCAGGGCAATGAGAACAACCTGACATTATTTTTCAAGTAGAAAGCAAAGGCATTCATAAGGAGGGGAGTTGAAGTAGTCATCCAGAGAGAGGCAGGGGAGGTGATACCAGTTAGGAATGGAGCCATGGCATCAGAGATAAAGTCAGTATGCAAAGGTTTGCTTAGTTTTCCAGTATGAAAGTTTGGAGTGACTGCTGTGAGCTGCTAAAGTTGGCTAACATCAGGATGGTGAGTACTTTGGCTAATGATTCCCCTGGTACACACCCAGTGGATACCGCCAGTCTCAGTCTCATGCGACCTCAGAGGCATCTGGCGGGGTTCACAGCTTCTTTGCAGTAAAAGCACTAATATCATGTTGCTTCTGGGATGCTTTCTGGAGAGACCTAAGAGGCTTTTGATGGAACTGCCCATTTCCTTACAGCCTAACGTTAGGATGTGGGCTGTAGTTCTTGCTCTCCTCACTCACAGATCCATACTCAATCCAAGAGCCAGCTAGTCCTGGGGCCCCTCCTGTGTACTGCTATACGGTAATCTTCAGTGTATATGCACCATGGCTTTCACTCTGCTGCTGCTAGGCATCTGAACTGGTTCTAGCTTTGGCTGTTATCTAGTGCTGCGATGTAGAAGCTCCCACAGATTTCTTTGTTGATCTGCTCTGGTACCACACACGGTTGCCTGAGCAAGCAGGGATACTTAGCACTCGTACTAACTGTGATGTGACTCATGCTAACCTGAAAACTCGCTGAGCAGGGGTGTTCCAACCAAGCACTGTCCACCAGGTGCACAGCTTTAAACCTCATATTTACACAGAAAAGTAATTCAAAGTATTCCTCTTCTTTATATAACTGTTATATTCATATTGTCTCCATTTAAAATGTCATTTCGGAGAGCTGGTTTTTTCTTTAGCATCATGGAGGCATGACAGGTAAAATTAGATACACTTAAGGAAGCATTTCTCAACTTAGGGGTTGCAACCCTCACAGGAGTCACACATCAGATATGCTGCACATCAGATATTTATAGTACAATTCATAAAGATAGCAAAATTATAGTTATGAAGTAGCAACAATTTTATGGTTGGAGGTAACCACAACATGAGCAACTGTATCAAAGGGTTGCATCATGAGGAAGTTTGAGAAGCACAGATTTAAGGGGATAACATATACGTGTATGTATATGTATATAGTTAAAAAGCACATTCTCTGTAAAATGAAAGCTATAATTAAGCTTAATTAACCCATCTATCATCTCAGATAGCTGTCCTTTTTCTTGGAGGAACAGTCCCTTGATAATTTTCAAGTTTATCATACAATACTTTTAAGTACGATCATCATGTCGTACAGCATGGGAGGTCTCACAACCAAAACTTTCTGCATTTTGATCAACATCACGCCCTTTACTTCCCAGCCCTTAACAAACACCAGGCTGCTCTGTTTCTGTTCATTTGGCTTTTAATATTTCACATGTCTCGGAGATGATGCAGGCCCATGCCTGGCTTATTTCCCAGGCAAAGCGGCTTCTGGAATCACTCATGTTGTCAAAGATGACAAGATTTCTTTGTTTTTAAGGATGGAGAATATTCTATTGTATGTGTCGCATTTGCTCATCCACATGTGCACACTGAGTTGTTCCCCTAACTGACTAACCTAGGGATGAAGCTGCAGACAGCATGAGGGGCAGTTTCCTCTTCTACATGCTGATTCTACCTCCTTCGGCCATACATCTAACACAATCATCAGAGCACTTAATGGTTTTACTAATTTTAAAAGGTCACTCTATTTTCAATTCCCACCAAGGACTCCCTTTCCTCTGTATCTTCAATAACACTTACTTTCCCTTGTGATGACAGCAACTCTTAACAATGGAAATTTTTATCTTGTGTCCTAATCTGCATTTCTGATTAAAGATACTGAGTATTGCCCATTGACCAATTCATGTCTGCAAGGCTACTTTAAATAACGCACATTGCAAAAGACCCACGTGCACAGGGAGCACCACTATGTATGGTGTAGCATAGAAGGCTGAAGCATGTTCTACAGAAATCCTCCGAGCAAGTAATAAAATTCTAACCAAGTGTGACTCTCTTGCCCATGTCCTGCAATTTTCTTCAATCTAACTTGAAGGCTTAACACTTAACAAGAAGGTTCCTTAAAGATGGTTTCTCCCAATTCAGAAATAGCCAAGTGAGGGAAGGAAGTTGGCATCTTAAAGAAATTGGACATTTTTCTTCATCATTTTTTTCCTTTTCTCATTCTTCCCTTTTGTTCTTGTCTCTCCCGTTTCTTTACTTTCTAAGTTAGCCTCAGAAGCAGGTATTAGGGCATAAAAATACGAGCACAAATGATCAGTTTTACAAGAATTAACCACCTCCAATGGAAAATGAGAAATTAATCATGTATCAGATAAAATTTAGATTCCTGACTACTCATACTGATTTCATTTAAATCCCTGGTAAATCAAATATCTCATCATCTTTATATCTCAAGGGTAGTTTAACATGTAAGAGACCCGAGATTTGATTCTAACCTAAGACCACAAAATTTATTTATTTCTATGAGATTCACAATAACCAAAACTAGATTTAACAAAACAACAACACATTATTTCAAACAAACACTTCAAATTCTCTTTTTACTGCATCTATAACCATAATGTCATTTACTGGAGAATACTAATAAGTGTCTGTAAGATAGGCCCTGCTTCCGTGTAAATGTGCTGACATATTAGTGGGGCTATGATTTCTCACACTTTGGCCTTTTGATGAAACGCCTTTCCAGTACCAGTATGTCATCTGATCCTACAATTTCACAGATCAGCTGCCAGGGTATCTACTCTGAGAGCCCAGTTTCACATCGCACTAATGAGTCAACACCTGTTAAGAGTGGAGAAATCTGAGCCTTGTTAGCAATTGTGAAGTCTCCCAGGAGCTGGGATACAGAACATTGTCATACTCACCGCCAACATGTCTGTACTGAGGACCCTGGCAGCAGCAGTGATAAAGTCCCCCACCAACATGGAGAAGCCAGGCAAACCCAGGGAGAAAAAGCGGGGCGAGCAGTTTTTTATGATGGTGTTTAAGACATCCTGAAAATGAAAATAAGGAAACACAACTGTAATTATATATATGTATGACTGCCACTAATAAGATAGCAGAGCCTGTAGTTCTCACACATATCTGTTGGTAAAGAGAATGGAGACACCAAACTGTCAGACAACTTATCCAAAAGCCACACTGCGACACTGAGGCTAGCTAAACATCTGTCCTGTATTCCACTTGACAACCAGCTCCTTGGACAAGCTACGAGAGTGCCAAGACAGACATATAAATAAAACGTGCAAGCACCTGTCAGTAAAAAAAAACACAAAACAAAACAAAAAACAAAACAAAACAAAACAAAAAAAAAACTGGGCTCCTTCTTCAGCTTCAGTCCCCAGAGGTTAGCGCACACTGTTAGAAAAGCTTATCGGCAAAGGGCTGGAAATGACCACTCTTGTGCGTTTCAGGCACTGAGAGATGGGAATGTGGGTGTGTTAAGGTAATGGTGTAACATGTAAAAGACACTAAGGTCAGGGAGTCACCACAGATCTGACGTGCACAGGAGGTGCAAACACAAAGCCAACAGCAGCCATTTGCCGGAGCACGGCATCAGGAGCATCTCCCTGACAGCTCTTCATCCTGTGTCTGTAGTAGAATCCTGTGGAGGGCTGGCTGGCTCCCAACCCCGAGTCCCTCATTCCTGCCTCTGTGGTGGATCAGATCCACCACAGGACAGTGTCACACCATTACGGCCAGGCCCCCCTCTAAAGCCATCTGTTTGAGTATGTGCATGTATAAATGGGATTAGTATGACAACTACAATCATCTTTTGCACAGATTCTGGCCAGGCACACAAATAAAAACCACATGCTGAAATACTTCAGTTATGTGGCTTGCTGTCGTGCAACTAACAGTTAGTGTTAGTATACAAGTAAACAGCAAAATGGGATAGATAGATAGATAGATAGATAGATAGATAGATAGATAGATAGATAGATAGATATAGACAGACAGATAAAGGGAAGGGATGGAAAAAAAAAGATAAACCAAGATTTCTTCCCAGTTAATATTTAAGCCTGTTTTAATCACATCCTGCGATACACTTTAGGGTCCCTATCAGCCAAGACAAACATTCTCTGGGCTGAGCAGATGGATGCTGCAGGTTAGAAAGTGTGTAGTAGACCCATGCTCCAGGACAGGAACAAAAGATCTACCTTTTTCATAATTAAGCCTCTGATTAATGCCCTGGGCTCCTCAGCACACACCTGTAATTACTCACAGAGGTATGCATTGTGCTGGGGCCTTGTCTCAGAATATCAGGCACCCAGCTCTCCAGCAGCAGATGGAGGCACATTTCTGTTGACATATGCTGCAATGAATGGACTCGTGCAAACCTGGCTAGCAAGGTACCAGAATGCCATGCATCTGAAGATTAATAATGCAAACAGCCTCGATGTTAGCTTTGTTATGTTTGCGCTAATTCCATCTGGTGAGATGAGGAGCTAAAACCATGAAGCCTAAGGGTTTTAAAAACCTTTAGCATTTAGCACACACTAAACTCAAATGAGCCATTCTCACCACTGGAATTTAGAAATTTTGGGTTAAAGATGGTTTTCTGGAATATGTTTGTGGGGACTGGGAATTGAATAATAAGCTGAAACCATAGTTTATAAACTTGCTTCATTGGTGAATATGCAGAAAGAGTTAGGGGGGAAATCATACACTCAGAAACTACACAATTGTCACTGGTGCTAGAAATGGCAGAGACAAAGTAGTTGAGATAAAGTCAAAGGGCTCACCCAGTCCCTGGACCTGGGCCAGTGACTTCAACTGAACCTGCTTCTATGGGCAAAGAGATGGGAAAAAGAGGGACAATGACAGATGGCAAGCCTGCCCTACCTACTCTACCACCCACGTAAGACAGAGCCTGGAGGAAAGTGTGTCTTTGCTCCAGTCACTAAGGACAGCACCGGGGTAGGGTTAATTTGGGAGTTAAAGAGGGGGCCATATGACCAGTCAGCCAAATTACCACCACATGCTGGCTTACTTTGCTTATCTACACTGAAATGGAGCAGTCCAAAGGGTCTATCTTTGAGATAACACTTTAAAATTAGGAGTAGCCACATGGCACTCAGGAGAGCATCTGCCATCCATGTTCCCAACAGAGGAGCATCGACGATGAGCTCCCCTCATTTCTAACTCATAGAAAAATCGTTCTTTCACTCTACTCCTCCACCTCAAGGTATTAAAAATCAATCTTTGGGAATACAAAATAAAATCCTTCAGGTTCTGATAGTTTATATAACCTACAGGGCTTTCCATATGTACCAGACAGAATGGCATTTGCCACACACCATCCCACCAGGGCTGGTCCTCATGCCCTTTGTGGTAGCCTCCCGGGAAAGCAGGCAGGATTTGACGAGTACATTTTTTCAAATGACTCACATTTTTAAAACTTAAAATTATACTAGAAAATGATTATCCCTTGTAAGAAACAGAAAATACTCCTTAAAAACAATATATTATTAACAAGCAAATGATGATGAATTTCTTGTAAAAACAATCACTAGCTCCCAGAAGCTTTTACTTTTGTTAGGCACTTGTCTTTAAAATGGAGGTTTACAGTGTCAGTGGGGCCAACAACCCTGGTTGTACCACCTGCCTTGAGGAAGTCATGAGGATAGGTTGTGATGAGCAAAGAGGCTGTTCTTCTCATCCAATGATTCCTTCTCTGGAGGCTAACTCTACTGTAACCACTGCTGAAAATGTTCCCTGTGTTCAAACTCTCCCTGTGAAGAACTCTAGAACTGGGGCCACAAGGCTGGTTAGCTACTGTGGGCCACCCCAATGTGTTTCTGTCTTGCCTAAGATGAGGTGACCCCTCCTTAATGAGCAGTAAGCAGGGGTATGTAGATGTAAATAGATGTTTTATGGAGGCTTTCAAAGTACAGAAGTAAACAGTGCCAGCAATGTTTTTCAAAATGAAGAACTTTTACTTCCACAGGACTTACTTCATAGGTTCTGTCAACAATATTTAATTAGGTTTTTTGTTTGGCTGGTTTTGTTCTGTTTTGTTTTTTGAAACGGTTCTCTGTGTAACAGCCCTGACTGTCCTAGAACCCACTTTGTAGACCAGGCTGGCCTGGAACTCACAGAAATCCATCTGCCTTGTCCTCCCATGTGCTTGGATTAGTGGTGGGTACCAGCATGCCTGGCCTCCTAATAATTTATTCCATGAATGTTTTAATGATCTACTGAGGAAGAGTATTCTTTAAAAATTTCAGAGATGACACAGAGAAGTTACTTTGATCATATATTACCCCAGAAATTAAAAAGCTCTAGCAATCAGTACCCTAAGACAACCCCTTTAATAAGCAATTAGAGATTATGTACATAACTTGGGGATAAAATGGAAGCAAATTTGGGAACAACCTTTACGTCTTCTAAGCTTTATCCTTTTTGAGGAATTCTACAACCTACGTCAAACAAGTGAGCCTGGGAGTAAGAGTTGACTTTTTTCTGTATCTTCCAAACAGACTAAACAACAGGCTTAGTGTTAAATGGAGTCTGGAGCAGGAGTCAGTTTATTCTTTAGGTTGACTCGGATGGAGCAGACAAGCCTTGTTCTTAGAAGGAAACCAGCCTGTGAAGTGTTGCCACTCGGTGAACGGGACACACTGCACCCCCGTTTTAGTGGAAGGTGCAGTGCTAGCTCCACGTTGAGTGCAGGAGCAGACTGTAAGATGATAATTGTGACTTTGCAGCTTATCACAAGGCTCAGGCTTATGAGAAAGCGACCGGTGAGAACATCTGTCTCTTATCACTGATCTTGCAAAAAATCAGGTAATTCAAATAGAGGCGTGTTGTTTCCTCTCCTCCAAAGCACAGTTCTATAAACACAAACTACATTCAGCTCCTCAAATGAATCGCTTTAATTGAATGCTATGTACACAGTAACTGGAAAAACTATAAGTGATAAGGAAAACATATGGTGACGGCGGCACAAATTGGCTTACTCATTCTGCACAGGGCTGCTTCTTTAGTCCTCTTATAATTGACCTTTAGAACGATAAATGTGTAAAATAATTTTGTTTATTACAGCTCTAAACCTTCCAACAATTACACGAAATGAAACTTTAAAAGGAAGGCCTCCTTCTGGAAGCATTTCCATTGTTTACATAATTGCACAGCTGTAATTTAGTGCTTGTGTTGTTATGGAAAGCAAAAAAAAAAAAAAGGCCATTACTTGCCATTTCAATTCAAAATATTGCATAGTGGTGTCAAAAATGGGGGCAAATGTTCACTTTACCACAGTTTAAAATAGATTAACCCTGCACACCTAACATCTCAACATCTCGTGCTTTGAAAGCCCACCGCGGAGAAGCTGTGTCCTTCCTGTGCTGGCACTGCCGCCACTGTGCTCTCACATGATCACGTGTATATTTTTCACTTATTATTTGCTCATGACCCAGCAGATGATGGCTGTAACACAATAGCTGGCCATCTGTCTCTCGGCCTTTCCTTGGAGGACTTGTGCCTGCTTCTCCAGAGCAAACAGATCGGTTATCCCACCTAAGTCACTTAGGCCTCCGTGAGGCTAAGCAGTCACCAAGAAATAAAATACGTGTGTATAAAATCATTTAACTCCTCATTTGACTCTTCCTTTTAAGAAATGTTATGTAGTGAAATGATTTCATGGTACCTACTTATCTCGTATAGAGCACAGGAACCTTTTATTTGGTAAAATTTGTGTATTCCAATTAATATGATTAATTAAAAAGACAAGATTCGCTCCACAATTGGAAATTATAAAAATATATCTGAGTGAACAGAAATAGTTTTCACATTAAGTGTGGATATGATTTAAATTAACCACAACCACAACCTTTCAGTACCTTTAGAACACATTTGTAAGTATCAGCCTGATATAGTTATACTAACGGATCAGAAGCCTTCCAATTCCTGACCTGGCCCTCTCTTTTCTGCTAGTGGCTCTCTGCTCCTTCTGCTCTATGAACAAGAGCATCCTTTTACAGACAGATTATAAGCTGCTACCTAACCTCTGATAACAAAAATAAAACTTTGGGGGGCTGGGGATTTAGCTCAGTGGTAGAGCGCTTACCTAGGAAGCGCAAGGCCCTGGGTTCGGTCCCCAGCTCCGAAAAAAAGAACCAAAAAAAAAAAAAAAAAACCTTTGGTTATTACACACATCCTCCCGTTGCCCCCACTATCCAAACCCCACCATGAAATAGTAGAACATGGCACCAGAATCAAACTGCAAATTACTCTCAAGAGGTGAGTCAAATGATGCGTGGTATACACCACAAGTTCTCTCTATAAATGGCCAAGTAAGATGCAATTTATTTAGAGAAAAAGCAGGATTTGAGAAATGTGACTTCTGTGGGTGTGACTATGTTACTCAAAGTCCAGAGAAACAGGGTATGATAGAGTAATTGGGCTTAGTGACTGAGACTCAAAGACTCCTTTTAGCTCCGTGCCCTGAGGACCACTGTGACATAGAGTTTCCAGGACAGTGGCATGCACAAGCAGAAGGGAAGTGGGGTGTGTTAAAGACACTTCTTATGGCAGAGAACTGCTCTGCCAGTCCCACAGCAAGGTGTGGGAGGGGGCACTAGGTAGCCTGCAAGCCCAAAGGAAGCATCTCGAAGCTTGTTTATGTCTGCATAACAACTAATCCCTCATCTGCCAGGGAAAGCTCTGCTGGCCTTTGAGAAGCAAGACCCAGTGGCTTTGATTTACTATATATGACTTTATTTTATAGCAGAGTTGAAAGGCCACCAGCCCTATCCAAGTGCCTCTTCTTTTTGCTATTTGTAACAACTTTATGAAATACTTCATATGTAATAAAATTCATCCTATAATGTGTACAAACTAGCTTTTAGTGTAGTCCCAGAACTAAGCAAACATCAGCACTATCTAACTTGAGAACGTTTTCCTCACTCCCAAGTGAAACTCAGTGTCCATTAGCAGCCGCTCCCTGCTTTCCATCTATCCATGCGCCTGGCAACCACTAATCTGCCGTCTGTCTCTGGATTTGCTAGTTCTGAACATTCAGAATATGGAACATTATAGTGTGTGCCATTTATATCTGGCTTCTGCTACTTAACATGCTTTCAAGGTTTATCCTGTTTTAAACTTTGTTTGATTTTCTTTGAGATAATGTCCATGTAGCCCAGGCTGACCTCAAATTTACGATTTGAGGCTGGCCTTAAAATCCTGACACTCTTTGGTCTCTATCTTAGAACTGCTGGGATTATAAGCATGAATGAACATTTCTGGCATGCCTTTATAAAAATAACTAAATAATATTCTATTATATGAACAGTCTTTCTTTTATCTTTAATCTCTGAGACTAGGTTTCATGTAGTCAATGGTTTAGTAATCCTCCTGCCTCGGCCTGCTGAAGGCTAGGAGGTCAAGTGTGAGCCCGATGCCCACTCTGGTTACTGTTGTAGTAGATGGGAGGCCTGTGTGCTGCCTCTACCTCGGCACTCATCAACAGTGGCACTATTAAGATGCATGAATCTCTGTGGCCAGTTCCTTCACAGTGGAACTGCCACTTCTGAGAACTGTGTGTTCAGTTTGAGGGACTGTTTCTCCACTTTATATTCACACCAGGAAAGTTCAAGGGTTCCAATTTCTCCCGATCTTGTCATAATTATTTTCCCTTTTAATAAAATTAGCTTAACAGCCACCTTAGTGAGTGTGAAGTGGTACCTTGTGGTTTTGGTTTGCATTTCTCCGTGACTGATTATGTTCAACATCATTTCCCGTGTTTGTGAGCCATTTTGATGTATTCTTTGGAGATATTTTAGTCTATTTAAGCCCTTCATTCTTTTATATTTGAGCCATTGATTTGCTATTGAGCTGTGATGCTACTTCCTATATTCTGGCCAGGAGACCTTTATTGGGCATGTGATTTGCAAATATTTTCTACTATATTGTGAGTCATCTTCTCACTTGCTTGATATGTCCTTGATATGTACTTGATGGTAGATTTTAATTTTGGTAAAGGACAACTTTACCAAATCTGAACTCAGGTCCTCATGTTTGCACAGCAAGTACTCTTAACCAATGATCCAACCTTCTAATCAACACCCACTTTTATTGCTTTCCATGTAGATGTCTAGTTGTCCCAGCACCACAAGAAAAATGACATCTTCCCCATTGGATTATTTTTGCACCTACAGCAAAAATTAGTTAATCATAGGCACATGTGTCCTTCCATACTCTCAATTCTATTTCACTGCTCTATATTAACTACTTAATAATACCATACTATTTTAGCCAGTTGTAAAACCAAAAATTATGATTTCATATTGTTCTTAAATATTATTTTGCCTATTCAGAACTCTCTAGAAATCCATATGCATTGTAGGATCAGCTTTTATTCTTCTGCCAAAGAGATCACTGAGATAATGAAGACTGTGTAATCTGTAGATCAGCTTTGAGAGCATTGTTTTCAGAACTAAGAATATGGGATATTTCCTATTTGTATATATAGGTGTCAGTGTTCAATAGTAGCATGTATATTTTGTGATGTTCATATATTATACTTGCTTGGATAAGTTTATCCCCATGAATTTTCAACTTTTGAGACTACTATAAATGAAATTATCATTTTATTCATTTCCTTTTAAAATTTTCCATTGCTGATATTTAGAACTGCAGTATGGTGGGTTCTTATATATTACCCTTGTATTTTATAAACTTACAAAATTAACTTACTAGCTCTAGTAACTTGTATATATTCCATACACATATGTTTTCTAAGTATAGACATAAATACAGAGTTCTTCCTACTTTATTGACCATATTTTTAAATTTCATCTTCCTAATTACCTATCCTAAGCAATTAGAAGACTCCAGGGAGCTGGGGGGCAGTTAATTTTGGTTAAAACCTTGATTGGATTATGAGGCAACAGAATGTTGATGAAGCACACCTTCAGGCCTGTCAGTGAAGCATTTCTGGGAAGAGAAGCTTGTCCCCTTGACTGAAGGTGGAGAAAGATAAAGCTGAGAGCCAGTATGTTTTCCTGTTTGCCGTTACACCGGAGACCACTATGCTGTTCCTGCCACCATGCCTTCTTAGTCACCAGGGACTGTATTTCTCTGAACTGTGATCCAAAACCAATTCTTCCTCTTTTACATATTTGGTCTCAGTAATGAGAAAAGTAACTAATAGGACACTTTGTTACAAAGGTGGGGAAAACCAACATCCTTGATTTGTTCTTTATCATTAGGGGCATATAGTAGTTTAAAATGATAATGTGCTATTTCTTCAGTGGGAAGACAGCCAGAGACTCTGATGTAGCATCTACACCCAGACAAACTTGTATTCAAAATAGTTTTGAAGAGAGGCATATTAGTACTTTTCACAAGAATGTATAGAGTATTGTGATGTTAGCACCACCAAGAGAAGTTTACCTTCCATCACTTGACCCAATTAATTTCCTTAGCCCTAGTTCCCAGTCACATGAACCAAACATAAAACTCCTTAATCCTGACCAATGCAACTCCAGCTTACTGCTCCTCATAGACTGTGAGGTTAATGCTGACTTTCATGTGTGCTTCCTACAATAAGCAGGTTATAACCCACCAGGAAGGAAGATCGAATCTCTATACTTCCTTAAGATGATGAAAACTGTTGAGAGTCATGGAAAGAAGTGAGGACCTTGAAGACACTGGCCTACCCATATAATTATCTCGGTTGTCACCTTGATAAACCTCAAATCCACAACACTGCAGTTTGTCCAACAGCTGCCTAATGAGGTTGATGCTAATGCAGAAGAGCAGTAATTAACTCTTCACCCGAGACCTCAGAAAATAAGGGCTGCAGTAAGCTATTGCCAACAAATGGGAGCAGAAGGAGGACTTGTATCATTCTCTAAACACTGGCATTTGATGCAGCCTGACAGAAGCCTGGACATGAGGAAAGGTCCATGAAGACAGTCAGTTATACACTGTCAAGGAAATTCCTAGGCCTGGGAAGCAGGATAGGAGGCTGGAAAGATACTTCCTCTTTGAGAGATAACCAATTGCTCTTCTCAATCTTTGACTCTTTTTCCCAACTCCTATGGAGCCTCTTAATGCTCTCCAGAGGAGGCAAAAGCAAAGGGTCACATGACCACTATCACAGATGGTTAAAAAATGCATTTTAGTAAACTAAAAATGCATTTTAACTCATCATATAAGCAACAGCATTAAGATAAAATAGGGCCGAACATGGCCACACATGTCTTTAATCCCAGTACTCAGGGGCAGAGATAGGTGGATTTCTAAGAGTTCAAGGCCAGCCTAGCCTACACGGTGAGTTCCATGCTAGCAAAAAAAAATACATAGTGAGACCCTATCTAAAATAAATAAATAAATAAATAAACTAACTAACAAAAAGAATGGACAAAATAAGAACAATAAGTCACATAATTAATACAGGTCCTTTATAAAACTGATCGGTGACTGTTCATCCTGTCTCAGGAATACCTCAGTCTCAGTTTTTAGAATGTTATAAGGGAATATTGGATGGTGCATGTTGTTAATCCCAGCACTATGTGACCTTAAAATAGCATCTATGAATGTGATCTAGGTCTCTTAAGAGGAAATGAATAAATCCCTTAAAGAAATCTATAAAAATATAAGTGGTGGAAGGAAATGAAAAAAATTATGCAAGATCTGAAAACAATAATATCAATCAATAAAGAAAAATCAAACAGGGAAATGAAAACTTTAGGAACTAGAACAGTAAGCTCAGAGGTAATTTACACCAACAGAATACAAGAGATAGAAGAAATGGATACCGCAGTCAAAGAAAATGTTAAATCTAAAAAAATTCTGGTACAAAATATATGGAACACTATGAAAAAGACCAAATCTAATAGGCACAGAAGAAAGAGAAATAAATTCACATCAAAGGCATAGAAAAGATTTTCAGTAAAATCATAGAAGAAAATTTCCACAACCTACAAAAAGAGCTGTCTTTCAAGGTACAAGAAGCATATAGAACACCTAATAAACTGGACCAGGAAAGAAATTCCTGTAACACAATGATCAAAACACTAAATGTACAGAACAAATAAAGAACATTAAAAGTGGAGAGAGAAAAAGACCAAGTAACATAAAAAAAGCAACCCTGTTAGTATAATAGCTGACTTCTCAACGTAGACTCTAAAGGCCAGAAGGGCCTGGGCAGGTGAGCTGCAGATTCTAGAAGATCACAGATGCCAGCTGAGACTACTATTCCCAGCAAAAATTTTAGTTACAATAGATGGAGAACGTAAGACATTCTATGACAAAGTCAAATTCAAGCAATATCTACCTAAAAATTTCACTCTACAGAAGGCACTAGAAGGAAAACTCCAACCACCCAAAAATAAATAAATAAATAAATAAATAAATAAATAAATAAATAAATAAATAAAACAAAACCCACATCCCCAAACCCATAAGGAATAAATAATCCAAGACCAGCAAAATCAAAAGAGGGGAAACACATACAACAACACAACAACAAAATAACAGGCATCAGCAAACACTATTCACTGATATCTCTTAAATCAATGGTCTCAATTACTTAACTAAAAAGACACAAACTAACAGAATGGAACCAAAACCAGGATCTGTCCTTTTGGAAATCCAGGAGACATGCCTTAACATCAGGACAGACATTACTTCTGAGTAAAATGATGGTAAAGCATATCTTAAGCAAATGAACCTCAGAAGCAAGTGGGCATACCCATTTTTAATATTTGACAAAATATACTTCAAACCAACACTAATCAAAAGAGTTAGGGTAGGACACTACATACTCATCAAAAAAAGATCCACCAAGAAGACTTCAAATCTATGCACCCAACACAAAGGAGCTCAAATTCATAAAAGAAACATTACTATGGCTTAAATCATATATTGACCTTCACATACCAACAGATAGGTCACTTACACAAAACCTAAACAAGGAAATGCTGGAACTAACTTATGTTATAAACCAAATGGATCAAATAGAAATTTACAGAACATTTCACCCGAGCACACAAAAACTATACCTTCTTCTCTGCACCTTACAGAATGTTCTCCAAAATTGACCACATACTTGAATAAATAGCAAGTCTCAGCAGATTTAAGAAAATTTGAAATAACACTATGTATCCTATCTAATTACCACAAATTAAAGCTGAATACCAAAAAGAACAGAAATAACAGAAAACTTACAAACTCATGGAAACTTACTATTGAATGAAGGTCAAGAAGAATTAAAGACTTTCTAGAATTTAATGAAAATATATACAATATATACATAACATAGCCAAACTAAGGGACACAAAGAAAGTAGTTCTAAGAGGCAAGACCAGGGCTAGATGGTTTTAGCTCATAGTTCTACCAGACTTTCAATGCCAATACTCTTCAAATTATTCCACAAAAGAGAAACAGAAGGAACATTGCCCAATTTGTTTTGAGGCTACTGTTACTAGCATACTCAAACTACAAAAAGACTTAAGAGAATTGTAAGCCAAATTTCCTTATAAACACAGATGCTAAAGCTATCAATAAAATATTTGCAAACAGAATCTAAGAACACATCAAAAAGATCATCCACCAAGATCAATAGGATTCATTCAGGGATGCAGGATGGTTCAGTAGATATGTAAATAGTTAAACATAATTCACCATACAAACAAACTGAAAGACCAACCAACCAACAAACAAACAAACAAAACATATGATTGCCTCATTATATGCAGAAGTGGCCTTTGACAAAAGTCCTAGAGAAACAAGTGACACATAGGACATACCTCAACATAATAAATGCAGTTTACAGCAAGCCCATAGCAATATCATCCCAAATTGAGAGACACTCAAAGCAATTCCACTAAAAATCACGAACAAGACAGGGTATCTGCTCTTTCCACACCTATTCACTATAGTACTTGAAGCCTTAGCTAGAGCAATGAAATCACTGAAGGA
Organism: Rattus norvegicus; assembly: GCF_021556685.1. NCBI lineage: Eukaryota > Metazoa > Chordata > Mammalia > Rodentia > Muridae > Rattus > Rattus norvegicus. The sequence continues at coordinate 133,528,684 of NC_141536.1, forward strand.
GATCGAAGGAATACAAATTGGGAAGGAAAAAGTCAAAGTATCTTTATTTGCAGAGGATATGATGGTATATTTAAGTGAGCATAAAAATTTCACCAGGGAATGTCTCCAGCTGATAAACACTTTCAGCAAAGTAACTTAATCAAAAATTAATTCACAAAAATCAGAAGCTTTCTTATACACATAGGGCAAAAGACTTGGGAAAGTAATTGGAAAAATATCCTTCACAACAGTCTCAAATAATACAAAATATCTTGGGGTAACTCTAATGAACCAAATGAAAGACTTGTATGATAAAAACTTTGCAAAAGTAAAGAAACTGAAGAAGTATTAGAACATGAAAAGATCTTCCATGTTCATGAATCAGTAGAATTAATGTAGTAAAAATGACAATCTACCAAAAGCAATCTAAAGATTCAGTGCAATCCCATCAAAGTTCCAACACAATTCTTCAAAGATTTTTGAAAAGATAATCTTCAGCTTCATATGAAAAAAAAAACCCAAAAATACAGGATAGCTAAAACAATCCTGACAAAAAACACAACAAAACGAAACAAAACAAAACAAACAAACAAAGAAAAACCTACTAGAGGAATCACTATTCCTGAGATCAAATTGCACTACAGAGCTGTAGTCATAAAAACAACATGGTACTGTCACAAAAACAGACATGTTGATCACCAGAATTGAACTAAAGATGCAGACATAAACCAGACATATGAATACCTGATTTGTGATAAAGAAGCAAAAAGTACATACTGGACAAAGGACAGCATCTTAGATCCATACTTACCACCCTGCACAAAACCCAAGTTCAAGTGCATCAAAGACCGCAACATAAAAACCAAATACACTGAAACTGTAGAAGAGAAAGGGAGGAATAGCCTTGAACTCATTGGTACAGGAAGCTTTCTGAACAGAACACTGTTAACACAGGCACTAAGACCAACAATTAATAAATGGTGCCGCATAAACCTAGAAGCTTCTGGATGGCAAAGGACACCATCATTTGAACAAAGTGGCATCCTACAGAATCAGAAAAGATTTTTGCCAACTTATACATCTGATAGAAGATTAATAGTCATATACATAATATCCAATAAATCTCAAAATATAGTTATCAAGAAAACAATCAAATTTAAAATGAGGTCCATATCTAACAAAGGGGGTGGGGACTCAGATGGCTGGGAAACATAAAGAACTGCTCAGCTTCCTTAGCCACTCGGGAAACGCAAATCAGAACTGCTTAGTGATTCTATCTTGCACATGTCAGAATGGCTAAAATCAATAAAACAAGTGACAGCTCATGCTGGCAAGGATGTAGAATGAGAGAAGCTCTCATCCATTGGCGATGAGTGCAAACTTGTACAGCCATTATGGAAATCAGTGTGGCATTCTATAGGAAGATGGAAATCAATCAATCTACTCAAGATCTAGCTATACCACCACTCTTGGGTATACAGTATATACCTAAAGAATGCTTAAAGCCCATCACTGAGACACTTGCTCAATCATGTTAATTTTTGCTTTATTTATAGTAGCCAGAGAAATTGGAAACAATCTAGATGTCCCTCAACCAATGAATGAATAAAGAAAATGTACTACATTTACACTATAGAATATTAAGTTTATGCGGCACCATTTATTAATTGTTGGTCTTAGTGCCTGTGTTAACAGTGTTCTGTTCAGAAAGCTTCCTGTACCAATGAGTTCAAGGCTATTCCTCCCTTTCTCTTCTACAGTTTCAGTGTCAAAATATGCAATATTACAGTTTCAGACGTCAAAAATATGCAATCATGAAATTTGAAGGTAGATGGTTGAAACTAGCAAAACTCATCGTAGGTGAGCTAACCCGCACCTAGGAAGACAAACAGGACATTCATTCGCTTTTATGTGAGTATTGTTAACTCAATGATGTGTTACGTCAATGATAACCAAACTACAATCCATACAACCAGAGGTTAGGTATAAAGTGAGCAATTATGAGAGACAATTTTCTCTCCAGGAAAGGGAAATAGAATAGGTAGTTGTGGATAGATTTGAGGGTGGGGGGCTGAAATGAAATGATCAAGCGAGGAAGGGAGGGAAGAGGGGGATGGGGGAGGGAATACAGGGAGAGATAGCTAAATTCAAAGGCCATTTGAGGAGTAGTATGGAAACCTAATTCAGTGGGAGTTTCCTAAAATATATACATATATGAGATGATCTAAATGAAATTGCCAAATCAGGAGACAGAGCCACAGCGGGTCATCATTGTCACCAACTGATGCTTCTAGTACTGGGACAGAGTTATATCGAATTGAGTTGTTGGCCAAGAGGTCCCAGGGGGTTGCTTTTCACAAACTGATGCCAAGGCCCCATTGCTGAAGATAAAACTCAATGACCATGGAGAAGTAGAGCTGGTGTCTACAGAGAGCCTTTACCACTAGCTCTCTGGTACAGGAAGGTACTCTGCAGGCTACCAAAGGAGAAACGTATCAATGACAAATGCAGAGAGACCCACAGCCAGACATGCAGTGTATGAGAGACCATGGAACACTTGGCCCTAAACAGTATGTCTCCATCAAAACCCTCCTCTCAGAGATGAGGGAAGGCTGCAGAAGAGAAGGCAGAAAGAGTGTAAAGAGACAGAGGGGATTGAGGACACTAAGAAAACAAGGTTCTCTAAATCAACATGACATATGTACATATGAACCCATAGACACTAAGGCAGCATGCACAGGGCATTCATGGGGGTCTGAGAGCTGAAAGGAGATGTGGACGTATGCATCTATCCCTAACCCAGATGCTATCTCCAATTGATAACCACTTATAGATGAATTAGTTTTTTCCAATGGAGATTCACAGGGGAAACAAACGACTCTTAAGGACGGGTCGCATGCCCAGCATTAGGTGGTCAAGAGAAATGAACTCAATGGCATTATAGGAGGTTCCTCATACCATCTCAGGATTTCTCCTTGTTTCACGAATGTTATTTTATTTTTAATACATGTGTGCATACATATACATGCATACATACACACACATACATACAGGTCCTTTGTGTATAATTATAGCTTTTAGCATAATGTTTTTATGGGATTCCTAAGGGTGAGAATGAGTGAGTCTCTAATCTGTGTCTGCTTCCTGTCCTTCTTCTTGGGCTTTTTTCCTTTTGTCTGTCTGTTTTGTCCTACCTCTATGTGCTGTTTTTTGTTTCATCTTATTGATATATTTTATTATTATCCCTTAGAAGTCTGTCTGTTTTCTAGTGACTGAAAAGGAGGGATCTAGTGGGAGAAGAGGTGAAGGGAGGGGAAACCATAATAAGGATATATTATGTGGGGTGAAAAAGCTATTTTCAATGAAAGAAAAAAAAAACCCACTACTCATACTTAAATAAACAAGTAAATAAAATAAACTAAATAAACCCTAAAATAAAAGTCAAACTCCCAAAAGACATTCTGCATAGACATTTAATAAGTCACTCATTTCCTCCCTGGTCTCAGCAATATCTTCTCCGGACAGGAGACTGCTACATGTGGTTGGGTGACAGCAGGCCAGAGCATACAGCTCCTGAATGGAACAACAAACGTGCCGTGGGGACCCAGGATGAACCAATAGACGACAGGTGGCACCAGGTCTTGACAAAATGACCGTGCTGCATGTGTTTGACAGCATTCCTGCATGAGTTAACAATGGCAGGTACTTAATTGTTATGTCTCCTTACTAGAAGATTCTCTTTTGCTCAAATTTTTCTAGCCCACAAATACCCACCAGAGAATATTTTTCCATGAGAGAACAAAAGGAAAACTGTTGTTTATTGTTTCTTCAGAAAACAATGTTCTCTCTAGAATGTGTCCCAGTAAATAGCATTTATAGCTGAACAGTCTGTAATCACCACACCACCACTTACTACTAGACAGTAAAGAAATCAGGAAAAAAGAAAAAGAAAAAAAAAAAAGAGGATGTTGCCCACCAGCAGAGCAGGAGCACATTCTCACAGAGAGAAAACCTGCTGGTTAACACGCCTTGCTTGTATCCACACACATCCTTATGGGGTTTAAAGCGCAGTCATGTTTAAAGTAAACAACCTTTGCCCTACAGATAGGAGCTTAGGTGTCATCTCTTTTCTGATAGAACTTTAGTATACTGCAATACTTCTAGAAGCCATCCTTCTGGCATGCCTCTGCCTAGAGAAAAAGATGAATTCTCTTAAAAATCTCCAGAGTTCTAGATGAGAAAAGATGGTCTTGTAGGTAGATGAACTACACCCCAAGCCCCAGGAGAATTAACTGCAGTAAGAGCACCGGTGACAACACAGGGTAGCATGCCCTTCTATGACAGAGTCAGAGAGAGCCACTGGGAACCCATTTCACAGACAAGTGAAAAAGAGCCTCAGAGATGCTGACTTAACAGTACAGTCACTGGGGTTGGGGATTTAGCTCAGTGGTAGAGCGCTTGCCTAGGAAGCGCAAGGCCCTGAGTTCTGTCCCCAGCTCTGAAAAAAAGAACCAAAAAAAAAAAAAAAAAAAAAAAAGTACGGTCACTTATGAATGAGGCCAGAGCACAAGCTGTGCTGAATATCCCCTTTCTGCACAGCAGCATAAGACAGTGCTAGACAGCCCCATGGAGCTAAAGGTGTTTACATATTCAGAATCAGTCACTTGTCATATCTGGATAGAAAGTTGCAATACAAAATGTCTTCAGTAGCTATGAAGATAACTCAGTAGGTACGAGTGCTTCTTGTAATCATGAGGACTTGAGTTCAGCTCTCTATCACCCATGTAAAAGCTGGCCACACACACCAGTAATCCCAGCATTGGTTCACTGGGCCTTGCTCATGAGCCAGCCGAGGTGGCAAGCTCTAGGTTCAGTGAGACTCTATCTCAAGGGAATAAAGTATAGATGGGCAGAGTGGGATACTCCATGTGTGTATGCACATACACGACACACACACACACACACACACACACACACACACACACACAGAGAGAGAGAGAGAGAGAGAGAGAGAGAGAGAGAGAGAGAGAGTCAGAATTTCCCTCCTAGTCTTGGCTGACTAAGTCAGATGACCTAATCTTCAATAGAGCTGTGCCTTAGCTTTTTAAGGAAGCAACTGTCTATATGCCCATGCCAACATTCCTCCAAGCAAGCCATTCTCTTCGCTATCCTTCCTCTCAGGAGTGTGGCAAGGACTTGGGTAGGGCAGGAAGTGACTTCCAGTTCTGAAGCAGCACTTTGAACTTTCCAGCTTCAAGTCACGAATTTAGCAGACTGTGCTTGTAGGCAAAATCTACCTCAAGTCATCTCATGTTCACCTGAATTGATCAGACCATGTTTCACTTCTTAAACTGACTTAAAAAAGAAATCAATTGATTAAGTTCCACTACCAAAATTCTTGAAAAACAAAACAAACCAACCACTGGCAACTTTAACAATCTTAAACATTTGCCTTTCAATCTCTCTGGTAAATTTTCCTGTGCTTTAATGTGCTGGTTAAGTTAAGGAGGCTGATCTTAAGTACGTTTGGGATTGCTAAGCTTTGCCACTGTGCTGCCTGGCTCTTCTCAGCCCAGTGCCATCTGCTTGGCTGCTCTTCTAGGGCCAGTATTCACCTCTTCAGCACTTGTGATATTCTGAGCCACTGATTCTTCTATATTCTAGATGCCAAAGGACCTCTGTCCTTGCTGTGGCAACCAAAAATGTCTTAGATATGGTCAAAGATCTCCTGGGGAACAGCCTGTCCCCAACCCCAGAATCAGTTCTAGGGTGAGAAGCTGACTAGCCCATCACAGTACACAGTTAAAGACTGATCTAAAACTGGTAGCTGGAGCCAGATTCTTAGGTGGTGAGGCGAGGTTGTTTTGGTTACCCCACTCTGCCCTCACAATGACTGGTGATTGAGTTGGCACAAAGAAAAGCCCCCATCTTTTCCATTTCTAAAATCTATCACATTTATATTTATTCTGTCTGGGCAAAGACAAGACACACTCAAAAGACTCCATTAAGGAAGGTTCTGGTGGATTGATCCTTGGGAGAGGCTATAGTAAATAAAATATACTTCTAAAAATAGACTTCGGAGAAGAAAAAGGCATTATCTATTACATCCTGTTGAATACATAAAAGATTTATGATGGAATATACATGTTTCATATTCTTCATTGATTTCATGTACTTAAAAGAGAGGCCTTATAACCTAAATCCAATGAGGTAAATCAAACTTTCTGTTAGTTTCTGGTCTCTAGGTAGATTCCTCTCCAGAACAGTCTCCTGAGCTATCATCTTACACATTTTAAAGCCATGAAACAAGTTCACTGCACACATGTTAAATCTCATAACCGAAACCCCTGCCATCTGTCTGTCTACGTATTTCCACTTTCCTTATTGAGGTATAAGTGGGCTTGGCAGATTAACGAAAATAATTATTGGTTATATAGCTATAAAAGAAAACCCCTTCTGTCTAATTGTTTACTGCAGTCACCCATCTGACGTCTCCGTGACCAAATGATAGCTGAACGAAGTCTAATGAATTTTATTTTTCTTGAAAAAGTTTAACAACTCTATAGGTACTTTTCCCTGAAACTCGAGAACTACTCGGAAAGCCCTGAACACTACGAGGGGTGTTCATCTGCCACTCTGACTTTGGTACATATATACAGTAAGAAGAACATGAACCACCTAGCCTTGTAACTATTACTTTTTCATCAATCCCTGTTAAAACTTAAAAGTTTTGCATTTCTTGAAGTAAACCCGTGTGTTGGGTAAAACACCATTAATTTAAATCAAGTGCATTTAAATGAATGCAATTATATTTTTAAAGAGATTAAACGTTTTGAGTGTCAGATTATTTTTGAAAATACATAGTAACAAAGCTAACAAAAACTATCATACAATGAAGACCTTTAGACATTCTATTGCAATAACAGAGTAAATTTATTACTTATATACCAACTGTTGGAATTCAACAGGGTTTAAAAAATGTATATTTTTTAGGTAGAGAAAATGTCCCTGGAAATAATTCCCATAAGTTCCTAATTTTAGTAGGATTCTTAGGGGAATGCATGTGCCTCCTGCCATGGCATTCGAGGTAAAGGAAGGTGGAGGCATAAGTTGTCTAAATGTTTGACACTGAACCATATTTCCCATCTTATGTGAGTAAGCATCAGCCTTCTCTCTTTTCCTCAACTCAGCAGCCTTTGGAACTGCACTTGGCTTTGAGAAGCAATGGCAACACTGTCAGTTATGTTCTACTTTTGTCAGAATACTTTCTGTCTAATAGAGTATCCTACCTGCTCACCAATATTTCATATACACAAAACATATATACATGTACACACATATACACACACGCACACACACATGCTCACACCATCTGTGTCTCAGCCATCACTAACCCTCGTTAACTTGTTCCTGGGCTATTATAATTCCCTTTTTGTTTTTGCTGTCATCATTCTCTCATGGTTATAATTTACCCAAAATAACTGCTGTGGTGTAAGGTCCTTCAATCAAAATCTCTCTCTCTCTCTCTCTCCTTCCCTCCCTCCCTCCCTCCCTCCCTCCCTCCCTCCCTCCCTCCCTCCCTCCCTCTCATCATGTTGAGTTTTGTGCTTCAAAACCATTGAAAGTCCTCCATTATCTGTGGGATGAAAAGTACTCAGTGAGTGGAAGATTGAGCAGTGAGCTGTGAAAGCAAGGTTCAAGGGTCATGCCGGAATGGTCTATACTTGGCTCTTCTGATGATCCAAGCCGTCTGGGGCTCTTTATAGTGCTGCCTGCTTACTCATGTTCATGGGTTAATTCCGTCCATAATTATCTGGCACTAAGGCAAAGCTGCTCTCCCTGGTCACTGGTTCTTGGGCCTTTCCTGAGTTCTGTGGCATGTGAGCCTTCATCCTGCACCTGGGCTTGTAAGCCCTGCCACTCTTTAAGTCTTTCCACGTCCCGCCAAGTTCAATCTCTTTATATTTGCCAACCAATTTAGCTACAAGGACATTTGACACCCCAAAAATCATTTCTTTGGTCCTTTTTACAAATTAATGAATATTACAGATAATCACTTATGCATTTCATACCTTCAAAACTCAATACTTACCAAAGGAGAGAAAAAAATACCCAGTGCAAAAAAGTTCTTGAATATTACACATATTGAGGAAAGAATGCAGTGACTCTAATAAAAATGTTTAAAAGTAGAGCAGAAAATCCAAGAATGTTCAAGGACCTTAGAGTCTTCTAGTTGATCTTATCCTTGAGCACTCAGGATGGGGCCCTATGGCTAGTGAGAGGCAAAACTGAGTCTTGTTCGCAGGTTTCATAGGTATCAACATGAGGCTTGCCATCTACAAAGACTGCATTAAAGCCATTTTGAAGTCCTATCTTGAAGCACAGAGATACAAGACCCATTGTTACAAAAGGAATAAATGCAGATTAGCCTTTTCCCCCTCACTGTACAAAACTATGGCTTTAGACATTCTCTTTAAATGGAATCGCAATCCGATTAGTATCAAATTTAGGGTAAAAATAATTGTATTTTCCTAATCCACACAGATAGCATATTCAAAATATATAATTAGAAAATATGGACCATTTAGAACATAGCAAATATTTTCTGTCAAACCCTTTTGGTGTTACAACTGTGCATAGGTTTGCTGGTTGTATCACTTCGTCCATGAAGTCTAATCCCTTGTACACCATTCAGAGTTCCCAGTTTCTTTGGTAGAAACCATGGTGGAACTGTCTGCTGTCCTGTTTTTTGTTTTTTCTCTGAGAGATTATTCAAATCTGGAAAATAGTTCAATCACTCTTATGGAAAAGCTATAAAGGAAAAACTGGATATTCACTACAATACAGGAATGTTCCTGTCTTCAGGAGTCAGTGGGATTATGTGGAAAAAATTGGAACACAATGTTGAGTTGGAACTGTAATGACAAAAAAAAAAAAAAGAAGGATGAGGAGGAGGAGAAGAAAGAAAGAAGGAAAGAGATCAAAATAAAAAAATCACTACATTCTAAAAAAATTCTTTTAAAATGAAACGTCTATAGGGTGTGCCTTCTATAGCTCTTATACTGACCACACAGGTGTCATGTAAATGTCTAAATGTCAAAGTGCGCACTCTATTGTGCCAGCATTGAATTAAAATTTTGAGTTAAAATGTTTGTAAAAAATAGCTTATTATATAAAATCAGCATGTTAGAGAGGTAATAAAATTCTTTCCCTTGATATGAGACAAACAAGACAAGTAAAAATAAGCCTCTGCTTTACACTTGATAATTCTTTTTCCATAACTGAATAGTCAGATCAGTTTAGCTTAACTATAAACTGAGGAATTTATACATAACTAGCATACAGAGTTCCAGTTATGAGGTTAAATTTCTAGCAAAGGACAATTCTTTGTTTGAGAAAAGGTGATGCAATTGTTACATATCACTGCATGATGCAGGCTGTCTGAGGTTATTAGAAGAGTCAGGTATGGCCAATTTACTCGGATCTCCCCTGCACCTTGCTATCATAGCTCACTGGTGAGTCTTACGCTCACTGAGGAGACCCTGGGGATCTTTTTACAACCGACTGTTTATTATTATATTATTCCATCATATACCTCTTGAGAGGAGGCTGCAACATCCGTTAAGAAAAAGCATAAACGTATTTTGATTTCTAAGGTAGAACAATCCTCTATATATAGTACCTAAAATTATATATATTTTTAATGTTGGTATTGTTTAAAAGTATACTCAAAGAGCAAGTTAAAATATTCTTAAAACAAGTGACATATTACCTGATACAAAATAAGTGACTAAAGTTAAAAGGAAAAAAACCCCAGTTGGGTGAGTTAATGCTGCAGGTGTATGTAGGAGCTGAACTAGCCGCTATCGACCCTCATTTCCAGGGCTCAGTGGCACTACGAAACAGTCATGGATTATGCCAGGATCTTACCTGCAGACAACACAATCCATTTATCAGAGCTTTTGAAGATAAGAATCGACAGCAATGTCAGTTGACTTACAGAATTTTCAGTAGTGCCAAAGAACCAACCATGGGTCTCAGCGGTGAAGGAAAAGGCAGCAGACACAGCCAGCTACACTCTGAGCTGAGAAGGCTGGCACTAGAGATCCTGCTGCTTGCAGTGATGCTAGTGTCTGGGCAGAACCTCCAGAGATGGGAGGGCCCAGCTCCTTCAAGATGCTGTCCCACTACTCCCATGTCTTTCAAATGCTCTGCTAAACCAGTTGCAAGGAGTCTGGCTCATGCAGAGTTCCTCCTTCCATCATCTTTCATTGAGTTAGGTGTGAAGCAAGTAGTGAGGCAATGACCACAGGCCCACAAGACATTCCTGGATCATGGGCATAAAGAGCAAAGTAAACACTACTTATGTCTGACCTATAACATAGACATTGCTCCACTTATAAAATTTCACAGTGTATAAGTATGTTTCCCAGCCAAATCATTATATTAAAATGTAAGACGGCAGATGGGTAATGACACAAACACAACACTTGGTTATTAGAAAAATGAACTACATGAGGTTCTTAGAGCTACTGCATTCAGTGCCCTCGGTCTTCACATAAGGACTCATGCTTCCCAAAGGAAGTAATCCTCTAGGATTATGCTCCTCTTATAGTATAGAACCAGGGCATGGTGGGCCCAAATGACTTGGCTACGAAATGAAGGCCAAGACTAGAACTCAGCCCTACTGAGGCTCTTTACAGCTACATTTTATCATATCACATTCTACTAAATCAAAACATTGTGCTGCTATGGTTAAAATTTCGTATGTCAATGATTATTGTAGAGCAGAACTACATATATTTTTCACCTGAGGAAGTTTTATGCTGGGTTATTTTTTTCTGCCTTAGAAAATACAATAAAATAACATTATAGACTACAATGACAAAGATCCACATTTCCCGAAATTTCTATATGCAAATTTGCAACAATAACTTTGTATTACTTACTGTAAGCTTTGCATTTAAAAGAGAACTTAACTTTGATGTGTAACAGACAAATTAAATTACATTAAGACGGTAAATCTGTAAGTCATTGTTAAAAAATAGTTTACTTATTTTAAGAAAAGAAAACTTTCCAGTCTTTGATATATGTTCTTACAAACATGAAAATAAAATTCCTTTCCTCAACTGTCCTTTTCCATTTCACACGTATTGATCTTTCCATATGTTTTAAATGATCATGAAATTAATAGGAAATGTTTTTAATAAATCCAAATCATAGTTCCTTTCATGTCAAAATATTTTGGGGAAGACTGAGGTGAAAAAGCTGCTTAAACATTAGGACAAACTAAGAGCAGCCAAGAACAGCTTTAGAAGAGAAACTGAAAAGTGACAGAGAGCTGGGAAGGTATCTGCAGGTCGGAGGGATGCTATGAGGAGTATGAAGTGGAAGGAATATGGCCCAGCAAACCAGACAAGGGAGGAATGAGATCAAGGAGTGTTTGACCTACATGTTAGCTGTCAGTCAATGGAAAAGACATGCCCAATGGGGACGAAAGTTTTTCTGTAAATTCTAATATCCTTTTGAATACATGGCATTTGGCAAAAATTCTCAAGATGTTTTGAACTTTCATTATTGATAAAACAGGGCATGATATTTATCCAAGTGAAGTGTGGATCATCCAAGTGAAGTGGGCTTCACACTGTTCCTGATACAGGGTCTGGCACTGTGGGTCTAGGAGAAAGTCAACATCCTTTACCTCCACCTCCACCCCAATATTCCAGGCCCAGTGCAGCTGGGCTGAAGACCCTTCATGGGCTGACTGAGTAATCCCGCAGTCACACGGAGTTCATAATTGATCATCATTATAAAGGTGCTTATGATCCTAATTAGCTTTGAACCAGTGACAAGATTACTAGCATTGAAAAACAAACTCCAGGAGCAGGCATGGTGGTACAGGTCTTTAATCCCATCATTTGGGAGGCAGGCAGTTCTCTATGAATTTGAGGCCAGCATAATCTATATAGTGAGCTCCAGGACAGCCAAAGCTACAATGAGACCTTGTCTTAAGAAACTAGGGTGGAGGAGGGGAACCCTTATCAGGGAAAACCTTTCCATTTTATGGAATTTCTTTAACAATCATGCACATTACAAACCCACACTACATCAGAGTGAGAGAGAGAAACGTCTGAAAGAGCCATTATGTTGCCTATTTAATAAGTTAGTGAGATAGCAACTATTACTACAAAGGTTGTTTTAGAAGTACTACATTTGGCATTCTGGCTGTTGGACCTACATAACAAATTTGGCATCATATTAGGTGCAGCCATGCTCTTACATGGTTGTACATAAGACCAGAGGGTAATTCATGAAATAGATATTTGTGGATGATTTTTACACTTGAGCTCCAATTACGTTTGAAAAGGTATGGAAGATCTTGGCACTTGTGTACATCTCCGTGTTTCACTGAGCACTGTGGATACAATTCCAGTACTGTCAGATTCAGGAGAAGCATTCTGTAAAACCCCGTGCTGAGCACGCACACACACTGTCACAGGATTCTGACTCTTCCTGCCATTTTTAAAATATATAACTGAGTTGAGCAGACAAGTGTGCCATCCAGAGGCCAATGGAGAAAACACAGCTTGTGTTTTCTCTGTAAAACAAAACTAGGAAAGATTAAATTAAAATATTACATTTAACTTAAATATTGCATTTAATTATTTATGTAATACATTATTTAATTATTTATATGTTTTTAATCTAAATAGCAAACTTAGTATTTGCTACTACTGGTTTTTAAATCAAAGGATAGTCTTTAGACTTCTCCCTTTGTATAAACAAATCCTTCTCATGCCACAGTACATGGAAGTGTGCTTCTTTACAACTCTCACAGAATGGAAACAAGCCGTGACATAGCACCAGCCACAGGTGCAGGGCTTAGCAATTAAAAATTGAATTTAACTGTATTCTCTGTAGCAAATGTTTTCTTTTCTTTCTATAATGAATATAGCATGTGTTTCCAGAAGTACATATAAGTTCTAAAACAACCACCGTGACCTATTTAGACATGTGGGCCAAAAGTTAAACTAATTAACCAGAGACAGTTCTTACTTAAATGAGAAAGGTTTCTTTCATTAGAAGGACTCTGGGTAAATTTCTTCTGGCGAAGAACTAAAGTTCACTTTAGGGTAATTCTGTTTGTCAGACAGTTGGGGCTTCTAGAATATATAGTAATTATTGTTAAGGTTAAATTAAAATAGTTAATTCTATTAAAGCCACATAAAACTCCAGGCTCCTACTGGTGTACACAATAGGGTGATTATAGAAGAGAGATGTATGATATTCCCATTCTGCCCTCATGTCTGCACTGATGGGACTGCTGCTGGAATTGGGCTGTCCACAAAAGACCACTGTCTTCATTGAACTGAAAACATGATGTACATTAAAATGTGAAGACAATTTTAAGTATATAATTTCAACATCTTTCCTGAGTAAAATATTTTAAAACAATTCATACAAACATACTCATGCTACTTTGAAATTCATACAATTCATACAAACATACTCATGCTAGCTCTGACTCCATGCTTCCTTGCTTTATTTTCACGCCAGCACATCTTCAAACAGACTACGGTTTTAAACTCACACCTCTTATGGGACTTCTACCACTTTGTGCTGATTTCAGGTTTGCTGTTGTTGTTGTCATATCAAAACATTCTATAGTTGACCATTATTTCCAAATCATATATTTTCCATGAAGAAGCTTATCAAAATACTACTGTAACATAGAGTGCTGTTAAGTCAACCTTCCTATTGTGGTGCCTACATTGAGGGAAATTATTACTATCTTCAAAGTTGATTCTCTTTCCTGTTTCTACCAGCTAATCTTCTAGGTGTCCTGTACTGCATCATTCTGTGGGAGGTTTCTCTACCTGCAGGGGCAGCTGGGAAGAGCTGAGCAGAGGACACAAGTGACTGTACTTAATGTCCCTATTTAGATATCTATTGGAATAAAAGAATGAAGCTGTGGGTCCAAACTCGGCTGCTATTACATCACTGTCTTCTAATGCTGCTTAGAGCAAACATAGCAAGAACAACTCATTGGGACAGTATGGTAATGGCTAAAACAAAGTTCAATGATTGCAGCTCAAAACTTGTACTAGGGAACCAGAGAATATGGTGACCACTTCTCCAGCATGGGAAAAACACAAGTACATTTTATAAATAAATAAATAAATAAATAAATAAATAAATAAATAAATAAATGCCAAGCTTACTCCCCATGACTCATGTGACTGCTCCAAGTTGTCCTCTGACCTCCATACTTGAACTGTGGCACACACTGTCCACAGCCCCACACACGAAAGAAAGAAAGAAAGAGAGAAAGAAAGAAAGAAAGAAAGAAAGAAAGAAAGAAAGAAAGAAAGAGAGAGAGAAAGAAAGAGTGAGGAAGGGAGGGAGTGAGGAAGGGAGGGAGTGAGGAAGGGAGGGAAGGGAAGGAAGGAAGAAGGAAGAAAGAGAAGGAAGAAAGAAGGGAAAGGAAGGAGGGAAGGAAGGAGGGAAGGAAGGAGGGAAGGAAGGGAAGGAAGGGAAGGAGGGAAGGAAGAAAGGGAAGGAGGGAGAAGATAATAATAACACTTTTCAAAAGTTCATATGCCTATCTGAATCACTCCTCCTGTCCTCACAAGTGCTAGGGGACTTCCCAAGGGAGCCAGACCAAATACTGGCCACATCCTATAATCCTAAATCCAGGATCTACAAAGAGGAGACTGTAGCTTTGTGAGGGCCTTGAACCTTCTTGTTCCTACTTAACTAAATGTCTATTTCTTTGGAAGAAATAAAAGTAACTCCACTCAAGAAATGCTAAGACCCTAAGTTCATAGGAAAACCGTACCTTATAAAGAGAATCCAACTACTAAAACGTGAATCTCCAGATATTTTTAAATGACCAGAACCATAGAGAAAAGTAGGGGTTGGGGATTTAGCTCAGTGGTAGAGCGCTTGCCTAGCAAGCGCAAGGCCCTGGGTTCGATCCCCAGCTCCGGAAAAAAAAAAAAAAAAAAAAAAAAAGAAAAAGAGAAAAGTAGCTGAGATGGTGCTTTCAAGTTGACAACAGAGGCAGAGACTGGGTCATATGGGTTGTGAAATAAAGTTCAGATTTAGTTAGCACGCAGGGTGGTGAGGGAAGGAGCAGGAATGTGATAAGCCCTGGTTAGACTGCTGAAGACCTTAGGTGTGAGGAGCCGACGGAAGCCACTGAGGACTTAAGCATTTCTGGTGTATTTTCAGAATATATAAAGTACACACAAAGTGTGACAACAGTTTCCCATCGTGGCACACCATGATAAAGAGATACAGGATACCTGGTCCTCGCTGGTTAATCCCAGGTGCATCACGAGGTAAAAATGCACCAGGAAATCAGAGTTGGGCAGAACATCCTGGCGCCTGGTCATCATGGCACAGATCAGTTTGTAGGCTTGCAGTTTGCCTTCTTTATATTCATTCGGCAGAGTTGTAGCCTGCCAAGGAGATGATGTTTCTAGATTAAATCAAGTCCAGATGCAGACATTTCAACATTTCATTTACTTCTCAGTTTTCCTGAAGACTTGTTTGGAGATGTGGGATGCACTGGCTGTAGTAAGACCCAGCCTGTCTTCAAAACATGCAGTCTTAGGCAATTACAATTTTTAAACTCAATTTCAGAAGGGAAGAGGAAATTGCAATAAAGAATAAACACTTGCCTTAAATAGCCATGATGCAAACATTCTGAGTGGTGGGATCAAGAGTGGAGGAGATGGAGACGACTGGTTATCCAGGCTTATTGCGAGATTATCTCGTATCTAATTCAAAAGAGAATTGGGCAAGGTAACATTCTTCTATTCCAGCAGAGCAATATTGTCTTGTACAGCCAAGAAACTACTCCCGTTTTCTATACAGGAATAAGAGTGTGTAGTACTTACTGAGTTTTCTTTTAGTATGAGAATCTTGTCCTTTTAAGTTGTGTGTTCTTACTACATATAGTTGAAACATTAAACACAAAAGAATGGTATTGTTTTTCTATTGTGTGAATACGTAGGAGATTCTGAACTCCAAGTGGTAAGAAATGATTTCATAAATTATGCTATATGAATATAAGTCATGTTTTGGGAAAATATTTAATAATGGAAAATGTATATTCAGTATAAAAATAAAAGAAAGGAACAAATCAGTATCTATTCTTAGTTTGGTAAAATTTTTTATCCATGGAAATAGATATATTTTATATATTAATATTGGTTGTCCTATAAAATGGATATATAATTATTTTATTGCTTTTCTTTTTCCCAACTTTATACAATCAAAATAGTATCACTTTACTAAAATGAATGATGAAACCACACAGAATCCTATTTTAATATCTTTTACTAACATACACTTGGACTAAAGGAAGTAAGTCTCAGGTATTTAGTAAAGTGTTAAAACTACAGATACCATGATTTACTCTTGAGTCATCAAATATACTTCATCTAAATACCTAATTTGCATTTCAGAATATCTTCGATAGTTTGTATATTAAATGAGGCATGTTAATTTTTCTGCATTAGTATAAAAGATAATGAACATCAGAACACACCTTGGCCAGCTTGTACCACAGTTCATAGAGATAGCTGAAAACCTTGGCATGGATCTTCGGTGACTGGATGTTATTCACATCTCCAAGGATTCCCAAGACTCTTCGCCACAGCACAGCAGCAGAGTCCGGGTGCCAACCAGTGAGGTTCCCTCCAGCAATTATGCTGCAGTCGTCTGCCAGGCATTCCCTGCTGTCTGTGAGAAAGTGTGGAGTACCTCTGTCAGCATGATCTTCATTTCATCTTCACGGTTTCTGTTAGCTTTGTTGTAAATTACCTGTACTAAGTTTTACGAACTCTTGGTAAATTAATTAAGATAAAATGGTTTAGAATTTGGTAGAACAGAAAAAGAGAATCAGTTAAGGTCAAACCTTGATTCTTTCCAACTGAATGCCCAACAAAAAAATGATGTAACTTGGGGTGATCATGTGAAGGATTTTACGAAGCAGGCAAGATGAGGGGATTTTGAGTAGGATGAGCACCATGATGGGAGGCAACCCAGAGTCTTAGGGTACAGAGACATCTGTGTCAGGTTTGATGGTTTATTGAATATAGAATTTGCATACCAGAAAGTTTCACGCCCTTTAGGTCTAAGGAATACATGCAGTCATGAAAGTCACCATTCATCCCCCATAACCAGGACAGGGTTCACTCCCTTCGGTCTGAAGAGCACCTCTGTCACAGTTAGCTCCACTCCTCAGCCTAAGCACTTTACACCCGCTGCTGTGAGTGCTGGCCCTTCCAGGCCTGCCTCTTCTAGTGTCTCAGACAAATCCAATTCTAGTACTCAGTCCTTCTCCTTGGTTTCTTTTACCTAGAAGAACACACTCTTAACATCTCTAACACAATCTGCTCATTCAGGATCCAACCTTTGACCTCACAAATACTAGACCAGCATTCTACCACTGAGTGAGCCTTCCTGACAGCTCCACATGGCCAGGGCTCAGTGGATGTCCATGCAGGCATGATGCCTGCCGAGTTTCATCACGCTCTGAACACTGGTACTTTGTATTGTAGATTAAGGCTTAAAAATTTCTTAGTTTGAGAAAGGGATAAAAATTACTTAGTTTGAGAAAGAGACGGAGAGAGGGTGAGAAGCCATGGCAGGTGATGTTAAGATTCTGCTCTGTGTATTTACACGTTGTTATTAATGTTCTCAAGGGACGGATGGTACTGGGCTTTGTATGTTTAAATGGGCAATTATATCTTACCAATTGGGTCAAAGATTATTGTGTTGTGTGTTCTTTAATGTGTAGATTTAAGTAATGTAATGGAGCATGGTGCGACTGGTCTGGACCACTGCAAAGTTGGGATGTGTTTCTGCCAAGATATCTAGCAGATATCTTGGGACACCGCGGTGCGGACCTAGTAGGTAAAAGACAACAATACCTTTTTATTTTTATATTTTTACAACAACAGATGGGGAACCAAGGTGATGGGCAAGAATCCACTAGTAATCTTAAGAGCTGAGAGAGAGTTTTTATTTTCCAAGTATGAGTAGGCCGGAGCCATCTTAACTCATGTGATATCTCAAGGGCGGGAATTTAACAAAGAAAGGGTGAAGTAGCCTGGGTTGGCAGGCTGTCGGTCCCCTGCTGTGTGATAAGTAATGGCAGCTCAGAGAGTTAGAGATTAAAAGCTACATTTTTAAAGAAAGTTGTTTAGAAAGCCTTTCAGGATACTCATACTCTTTTTAACATGGGCTCCACGGGAATTTTGGGTTGAAATCCTAGTTAGACAAGCTACTTCTTAATCACAGGTATTATAGAAGTTATTAAGGTTAAAGAAAAATCTGTGGCTCCGGATAGAGAGCTTAACAGATGGATATATTTTGGGCCAAAGTCCTGAGATTTAAGATGCTTATTGGTTTTAGAATTGATAGAAGGTGTTTAAGTTTGTTTTAAGGAGAGTAAAGAGATTACCCGAATCACGTAGTGATTTTCATCTATGGTTCGGAACTTAGATAGGGAAAAATTGGTCACTAACTCCAAGTAGAGAGTTGCGATATATGTCTGTAACACCGGGAAGAGTGAGTGCAGACATATATTATAGAAATTATTGAGGTTAAATAAAAATCTGTGGCTCTGGGTAGAGAGCTTAACAGATTGAGATATTTTGGGCTAAAGTCCTGGTTTGATATGTTGCTTATTGATATTGGAATTGATAGAAAGTATTTGGTTTGTTTTATGAATTACCCGCTAAAGGCCATATGGCTCGTTGATGCTGGCTAGCGAGGGTTTGTGGTTACTTTTGATATTTACCACAACAGGAAGCTTGGATTCTCTTAACGTGGGCTCCACGGGAATTTTGGGTTAATTTCCTGATATCACAAAGTACAAAAGCCTATCAGGCTCATTGTTTAGCTTACTTCATAATGGGTGTGACTTTGAGTTTTAAGGTTATATTATTACTCTGAGAGAGAGTGCAAGATACAAGCTTTCCTGGTTACAGACTAAGGAACACAGTATTTTGGGATAAAGATTTTGTCTTTGTGTTTTTAAAAGGTATGATTTGGCTCTGGAAACCTCACAGAGTCATACTGATTAGATTTGATAGAGGTAGACCGCCTGAAAATTAGATTCAGGAGAATCAAACAAAAAGATATCTTGATTCTAAACTCTTGTCTTGAGAGTTGTTTTTTGTAGAATGTGCCTACTTGGAATCCTGGTCTCAAGGACTTTCAGCTGGGTCCAGTCAGGACACATAGACTACAGCATTTGCTTCATTCTTCCTACTCCCTACCCCCAAGGATATGTCAACGCCCATGTACAGCTTGAAGAAGTTGTAGAGGAGTCGTCGCCCCAATTCCCTGGACTTTGGGGGGCTGGAAATGGTAATTCTAAAGTTGTCTTTATGAGGAATTTAAAATTGGTTGTAATTTAACAGGGAGGAATTAGTTAGATTGAATTGTACAGTCATAATCTCATTCGGTAACTAAGCTTAAATCATATCTTTGTTTTGGTATATAGAATTTATTTGTCAAAAGAGTTTAAAAGTACAAGGTTTAGAGCCAGTCCTTCTATTGTTGTCATTACAAACTTCTGAGTTGATTACACCTGTGAGTTAAGATTCAAATAGCGAAGTCATGGCTCTGGGTTTGGGAGAGTACTTTCAAGATAAAATTTAGGATATGGAGACAACAGTACAGATTGTCTTATATGGATAGATGGTTTTCAAAAACATCAGAAATCCACAAAATTTGAGATTTAAAGTTATTATTTATCTTTTGTTGAGACATATCTGCTCCTAACAGTTCCCCTTTGGCAGATTTAATGAAGAATGTGAACATCTCTACCTCCAGGTGAGGCAATACTTTGTGCCTAGGCAGCCACTGGACAAAACTGCCTGCTTCGTCTGCAGACTAAGACTGTCCAGAAAAGGACAAATTATGCAGAATAGTTGACTGATAAACTCTGCCAAGACAGGGTGAACAGCCCTTCAAAATCTGCATTTCTAGAGTCTGTCAGTTGATTTTGGGCTAAAAGGCTGAAGACTTGCGCTCACATATTGCTAACAGGGGAGTTTGCTAGTGGAGATTTGTCTCTACAATCTCTCAGTTCTGCAAGCTGTGTTAGGCTTCCTATGTGTATAGAGATTTGGTCATTCCCAGATTTCTGACGGGGTTGAAGACATTATAGTCTCATATCCTATCAGGCTGTTTAACTCTAAATATACATATTTTATTGGACAGTTATCCAATAGTATACAAGCTAGCCAAGATACAATATAGATTTTAAATCTTTCTTAAGCTGGAATGAATAACTAAATGTTCTGTTTAACTGATATAGTGATGGACTGGGTGTTGAGAATATCATATGCTTTATAAATTGTAGAATGATAATAATTGTACTCAAATTATATATAAGTGAAAAGGCTTTTTAACTGGACAAAAAGGGGGGAATGTTGTGGTTTGCCCTGAAGTTATCTGTATTTTGATGCTAATTCCACTGCCCCAAGGACAGATGTCTAGTCGCATACTCAGAACTCAGGTGACTTCACCAGAACCACCTCTCCATTGAATTTGTAAAGTACAGGTGAGGGGCAGGTACAGGATAGAAGGAGGCCTGTCATTGGAGGAGAAGGAAGGATGGGCGGGAGAGAAGTTTGAAGGAAGAGGAGGAGACTAGGATAGAAAGGGAGACAGAGAGAGGGTGAGAAGCCATGGCAGGTGATGTTAAGATTCTGCTCTGTGTATTTACACGTTGTTATTAATGTTCTCAAGGGACGGATGGTACTGGGCTTTGTATGTTTAAATGGGCAATTATATCTTACCAATTGGGTAAAAAAAAATTACTTAGTTTGCACGTGCGTATTTATGTATGTGTGTGGGTTTACAGATGCCATGGGAAACATGTGGAGGTCAGAGAACAGCTTGCAGGACTCAGTTCTCTCCTACAATGTGAGTCCTGGATATTGAACTCAGGAGTGAAGTTCTACTTGCTAAGCCAACCCAAAGTCATATGTATATATTTGTTGGTTTTGTTTTTGTTGATACAACATCTTACTATACAGCCAACGTTGATCCCCAATTTGCTTTGTACCTCAGCTTGGCCTGAATTTGGCCTCCTCAGCCTCCTGAGTTCTGGGATTACAACGAGATACTTCCATACCTTGTTGCAGGATATTTGATCACACTGTGAACCCCAAGATTCTGTTATTTTACTGAAAAAAAAATCTGTTTCTGGTTGTGATGTGGCTCAGCCCCTAGCAAACACCTTTAATCCCTCTGGCTGGACTACAGACAGGCCCTTGGTACACACCTTTAATTCCAAACAATGAAGTTAGTTTGTAGAAGGAAGCACCCTTGTTTGAAAGTGATGTCTAGTTGAGTGGCAGACAAAGTGACAAATCAGAGAACGGTTTAACAGAATAGGATATGCCCAACTCTCAGAGAAAGGAAAGGGAAGGTACTTAAGGAGCAGTGTAGAGAGAGAAGGCAAAGTTTTACTGGGACAGTTGTATAGAGACAGGTTAGAGAAAGTGGAAAAGGAGTCAGAAGATTAGAACAGACTGCTAAAGGTAGTATGAGACCGAGCAGAGCAAGTCAGTCAGAAACTGGGAGAAGCTGAATCGAATCAGTCAGCTCGGAGAGGAGTTTGAGCCAGAACAGCTCAGTTGAGCCAGCCAGCCAGAGTTCATAATGAACTAGAAAGAGTGAGCTTATTCAGCAGTAAATATCAGAGGCTGAAAACATTCTAGGCCTAGATTGTACAGATTCTAAAAGCTTCCAGGACTAGGCTTTGGTTAGTAGAATGGGGCAGTAAGCCTTCAAAACAACAACTGCTTCAGGAGAGTAACAGTACTTTTATAACACCTACCTTATGCTTTTTTCTTATTCCTGGAACTCAAATTCCAGGAAACAATTTTCCTAATAAGCTCTCTCTTGCTGAGTGCTAACCTCTTATCTAATCTAATCCCTGTTTCCAAGACAGCATCTCTGTACTTAGTTCAGTGGTGATCTCTGCTGGGAAACCCTGTCATCTACTTACTTTATCTTCTATAATAAAGTCAGCAGCTTGTGGGCAGTGATAACTCTTTTTACTTCTGCTTTTGTTGTTTGTTTGTTTTGCTCTTTAGATCTAACTCACTCTTTACCCTAGACCGGCCTAGAACTCACCTTGTAATGCAGTCTATCCTTGAACTATCAGCCCTCCTCTTGTCTCAGCCTCCTAAATGTTGGAATTATAGGATGAGAGACACTGTGCTCAACTACTTATTCCCAAATCAATGCACTGGCTTCCTGTGTTCAGCCTATCACTGCCTCCTATTCATGTAGATACCTAACATGGCTAGCCCTCCGATTACAATGATTTCAGTCAAGCTGTCAGGGATACTGACAAGAGTCCATGCTGCTCCATCTAGAACACCTCATCCTCTTTGCTCTTTGGTTGTTACTATCTTTGCCGTCACCTGTGTCCTGTGGAATTACTTGACAGCTCTTTCGATGTGGCTTAAGGACTGGAAGGAACAAGTGGGGCTGTGTATATTTGTTAACTAGATAGGCACAACTAGCAGTCCTTGAAACTCTGAAGGCTGTCAGAAACATAAAAGCCTAGGAACCACCTACAGTCTAGTTGAAGGGTATAGGGGTATGACATATTGACATGTGATGAGTATCCTTCCAATTTGCCATTATAGTTGCATCAGGGTAAAGGAAAAAAAGGGGAGGTAATAAACACCCTTTTCACTGATTTACTTACTTGGTTTTTGTTTTAAGGCTCTCACTGTGCAGGGCTAGCTGTCCTGGAACTCACTATGTAAACCAAGTTGTCCTCAAATACACACAGCCCCATCTGCCTGGCCTCCTGAGTGCTGGAATTAAAGGCCTCAGCCATTACACCCAGCTTCACCTTATTTGTAAAAACTCCTCATTTCATTTTTTATTTTAACATTTTTGAAGATTTATTTGCCTTATGCTTATAAATGTTTTGCGGCACATATGTACATATATCATGTATGTGCCTGGTGCTCAAGGAGGTCAAAAGAAGGCATTAGAACTCCAGGGATTAGAGTTATAGATGGTTGTGAACCACCATGTGGGTGCTTGGAATGGAAGCAGGGTCTCTACAAGAATGGTGTGCGATCTTAATGTTGGGCCATTTTTCCAGCCCCTAAGTTTTATTTAGTCTTAATACATTTTTATTTAACAATTTGTTCTTCATATTATTTTTGTAAAAAACAGACATATTTAAAAACTGTTGGAGATTCATGAAAAAATATAAATAACATCAGTATAATCCACACAGTTTCTCTATTATCAGCCTTGCACATTAAAATATTTATTACAATTAACAAACCAGTCCTAAAACAGTATCAACATCTAAGCTTTACTTACAATTTAAAAATTCGTGTGTGTGTGTGTGTGACTGCATAACTGCATGTTTGTGAGTGTGTGTGTGTATGTGTGAGTGTATGTATGTGTGTGAGTGTGTATCTGCCTGTTTGTGTGTGTGTTTGTGTGAGTGTGTGTGTGTATGTGGAGTGTATATCTGTGTGTTTGTGTGTGTGTGTGTGTGTGTGTGTGAGTTTATGTATGTGTGTGTGACTGCATATCTGCATGTTTTTGTGAGGGTGCGTATGTGTGACTGTGTATCTGCATGTGTGTGTGTTTGTGTGAGTGTGTGTATATGTACGTGTGTTTAGGCATGTCTGTGGTTTCAGAGTATTGGTCCTTGCCTTCCATCTTGTATGAGGCAGGCTCTCTTGTTCACTGTTGTCTATGCAGCCATGAGCTAGTGGCATTGCTTTGTCTCCGCTTCCCATGTCCTCAAAGGATAACAGGGATGACAGGTACACACCACCAAACCTGGCTTATATGTGGGTTCTGAGGTTCAAAGTCATATCCTCACACTTGTGCAGCAGGCACTTTATCAACCCAGTAAGCCTCCTCTGCATCCTGTAGAGTTCCTTTATTTTTACTGGATTTTCACCCGGTTGCAACTCTAATGTAAACAGGAACAATACTTGAGGTACCTCAATCCTTCAACTAGACTGTAGGAGTTTCTAAGGCTTTTAAGTTTCTGACAGCCTTCAGAGTTTCAAGGAGTACTGGTCAGGTATTGTATAAACTGTTCCTCAGATAAGAATTGTCTTGTTTCTCTCACAGTATTTGTGATAGTTATTTTTAAAGGTCAATGTGATACAATCTAGAATCACTTGGGAAGAGAGTCTTAATGAGGCCCTGACTAGACTGCTTCCTTGATCACTCTAGCTTTGTTAATATTTATAGGGAATATTTTTACATTGTTCCCTGTTTTGTTTTGTGGGTTTTTTTCACTTCCTAGACACTCATATAAACTTTAGTTTTACTAGCTCTTCAGTTTACCTTCTATGGTATTATGCTATCTTTCCCCTTAATTTTGGAATAGGACACACATGTCATATTTTATTTACATACATGTAAAGCAGGTCATATCTTGTCCTTCACAAAAGAGTTCAGCTACATCCTAAAGATTATAATGTGTGCTGTTTTAGTTGAAGTCTGGTTTTTAGCTTATTTTCCTTTTTGAAATATTTGTTATTTTTCATCATAATCACAGGATATGTTGTAGTACAAATCAGGCATCTCTGTTGGTAGAAATTGGCCAACTTGTTAACATTCTGTTAAGTTAAAAACTATGCATCTCCCAAATACACATATATATGCATGTCCACTCAACTGGGCTAATTGTATTGTCTTTTCTTATTCTTATTAATAATTTTTTTTTTGCTTAACTCATCAATTAATGGCAGTTTATATTCAGAGTTCTTCCTATGAGAATGGTTTTACTAGTAATTTCTCATGTCTTTTTTCCAAATTTTGCTTCATATGTTTGGAGGCCGGGAAGAGCGGGTAAATGTAGAATTATTGCTCCTCTGATGATTTCTACTTTAAATTTTACCCAGCCGTCCACCCACAACTACACTGGCGGTCTGCTCTCCTTTAAAGAGCTCATCTACATTTACTGTGGTACCTAATATGTTTGACTTATTTCTAAATCTTTACGCTTTTTATTTAAGTCACCTTTGCTCTCCTCCTTTGAATCTCTGGTGAAAATTTACTGAGTTCTCCCATTTCTGCCAGTATTTTCTCTCTCTAATATCACATATGAGTCTCTTCTTATTTACATAACTATTCCAAAATTATTGTAGCATTTATCCCATACAAATAGGGGTGAACTGATTTCTGCATTTTTTAAAGGCCTCATCTAAGCAAATGAAGCACACCTCTGTATGCACCTGAGAAGGGGCTAAGAGCGTCAACGAGGAGTCAGAGGAAGGAATCTGAAAAGGAGAGAGCAGGTCCAGGATGGAACCAACAGCTTTCTATGCTAGTGATGGAAGGCTCCCCAGACATTGAGACAAAGATTCAGCAAGGATGACAGGTGGTGTCATGGGAAGTCTGTCCACAGAAGCACTGATGCTTCTTAGGGACAAACAAGTCTATTCCCTCCAGAGGAGCACCATATACTCCATGGAGAAGACACATTAACATGTATAGCCATCCAAACTCAGAATTCCTATAAGCCAGGTCTAGAAACCTGAGAGTAAAGTGTAATCATGGGTCCCCTTCATTTTCTGACTTTAATAAAGCCTCAGAAAAGACTCCTGTAAAGTCAAGTATAGTACCAAGCAGCTGCTGTCTGCAAAGACATGAGGACGCTTTAATAAATGCTTATGAATCAACGTAAGCCCTCAAGTGAATAAGGAACATGATATGACGTCTACTCCTCTCCATAAGATTGCCATATTGCTTCAATTCCTTGGTGGTGGGTAAGAAAATTAGGTGATGCTCTGCCTCATCCAAATTCCCCAACTTTACGAATGCAGCCATAAAAAAAACGAGAGCAGGGGTTGGGGATTTAGCTCAGTGGTAGAGCGCTTGCCTAGGAAGCGCAAGGCCCTGGGTTTGGTACCCAGCTCCGGGGGGGGGGGGGGGGGGAGGCATACTCCACCAAAAACGAGAGCAGCCCCAGCATCGCAGTGACACTGCTACTTCACTGGTGACAACTCCACATGCATAAAGGCTGGGCACTCACTCACCGCCTGCACTGCTGTGCTCCACCAACCAGCAGACCCTTGGTTTCTAAGGATCTGCACAGGAAATCTGCTCCAATCCTGCTTTGCATTCAGGAATCATTCTCGTCTCGGAGATTAAAATCATAGGCAACGTCTCCCACTATCAAAATATGTTGAGCTCTTAGGAAGGTTTTCAAGTGACTGTTCATTTTTCAATATTACTGTGAAGATTTTAATGAGCTAAAGTGTTTTTGCCCAAAATTATCCGGCTGGTGGCACGAGTTCCTGAACAGATGCTGACATTTTACATGTAGACGGGTCCTCAATGAAGGAACGCTTAATTAAAAATGGGGATTTAAGAGATTTTTAGAAAATTCCATGTTCACCTCCAAAATACCAAATATTTGCTTTAATTTCATTAGCAGCCTATGTCATTTTGTTTCTGAATGTTATAAAGGTCTTTAAAATTACTAAAGTATGAACTCTTAAACATATGTAAAATTTTCTCATCTTTCTCCAAATACATGATTTTAACAGATAAATAAAAAAATTAGAAATTTGAAAATATTGAACAGATTTTTAACTGGCAAATAGGTACTTTTGACCAAAGAACCAGTTCATATAGCTATAATTTTATGTGGGGTTGACAGAGTTTGAGTAAAGATAGACTTTTTCTTTGAAAAATAAATGGTATCACCTCTCAGACTCTTGTTAGCATCTTAACTGTAGGAACAGAAAAGCCGAGTGGCCAGCACAGGGATCAGGAGATCGGGTACAAGTTGGCATTCTGCTCCCTGGCAGCCTGACTCTCTGCCTCGGCCACATCTATTTTTATTACTGTTCAACTACAACTCAGACTTTCAAAGATGGTCTACCCATGCCAGTGTAGCTTTACTGTTTCCTCTTTATATTACTTCATGATATACAAGTGTATCAGAGGCTGGTCAAACACCCAAAATGTGTGTGATGACAGAGAACACTGACAAATGGTTTCTACAAATCAACTTCAGTGTAGGGGGATCGTGCTCAATTCACATCTACAACTGTAATTGAAGGACTTCCTGTAAGGAACATTTGAACCAGGTCAGTGATAAATACATTAACTAAAAGAGATTTGAAACTACATGATGATTTTAAGGTTAAAATTTAAATAATACTTTTAGCTAAATAATATCTAAAGCTTAAAGCATATCTGCTCATCGGTTTGGGTTACTTACTAAGGGCCTCTCTTCCCCACCCTGTCCTGAGAGGCAGGGGCACTCTGTGCACACACCAGACAATCTGCCTTCCGGACTGGATGTCGTAATCCACGAGAGGCAGGGGCACTCTGTGCACACACCAGACAATCTGCCTTCCGGACTGGATGTCGTAATCCACGAGAGGCAGGCACTGGCCCCTCCCACCCAAAGCAAGGCATTGGCTGTCTCTTATCAAATCTCACAGTAAACCTCATAGGGACCGGGAAAGGAATGATATCCCTGCTAGGTATGGAAGACCCTCCATCACACACCACAATTTCACACTTGTGAGGACGAAGTTCTAAAGTGTACATCAAATGCTTTCAGTCTAGTTGTCCATCCTAGGACTTTAACCTACATTGTATAAACTCAGAACAGCTATCATGTTATCTGAGATGACCAGGACACAGCCTCTGCCTTGGTTGTAAACTCTTAGGAGATCAGTAGATGTGACTCATTCATCTTCTTTGTCACGTGTGTGTGTGTGTGTGTGTGTGTGTGTGTGTGTACACGTATGCTTACACATGTATGTACACATATATGTGAGTGTGAGTACATATGGGGGCCTGAGGTTGCCATTGGTGGCCTTTCTCAATCACTCTCCACTTTATTTATTGAGAAAGCGTCTCTCTCCGAAGCCAGAGCTTGCCAGTTCCATCTGGTCTAGGTAGGCGGCTTACACTGGGGCCCCCTCATCCTGAGTGCTGGGATTACAAGTGACTGGTACACCTGCTTGGTTTTTCTGTGGGATTTAGGCATCCAACCACAGTCTGTATGCTTGCATGACAAGTCCATGACAAAGAGCCATCTCCTCAGGTCCACTCGTTTTTTTTTATAATTTTCACAGCATCTAAATCTGTATTTATAGGTCACAAGCTTCTCTGTTACCTAAAGGATGAGCTCAGAAACAATGCTGAGTGCAGAAGCAGAGCCACAGACACCCCACACGTCTGAGTTACTGCCGAGGCAGACTTGATGTGGATATTACTGTGTCTTTTCACTTTCTGTACTCTAATGCTATGGCACCCGGCCTTGCATCTTAGAGAGGAACTGCCCCTCCTGGTCTTTCCTTACTGTAGAAAGAGCAAACTCCTTCCTCACCGAGAGAGTATGTGCTTTTCATAAATGAACCAACACAAGCATCTTCCCTGCATATCCACCTTTGTCTCTGACAATCAGCCCATCTACTCCTGCCTTTCCCACACCAGGACCAGATCCCAGTCAACCAGACAGCCTCAGAGTCCACTGAGTTCACTTACAACAGAATGCTCACTCTCCCTTGCCTTGTTTCTCCCACTGAAAAGACAACAGAGCTTGGTAAAAATCCTCTATTTCTTCACTAAACTTGATTCCCTATGTGACTCCTATGTTCAGAGACAATTTCTCCTAATTACCACCATTTTGTTTACATGTATTAATAGAGCTGATTAAACATAGCCCAGGTATAGGTTAGAGAAATGCATAATAAACTTAGCCTTGTTTCCAGTAACGTGAAATGGTTTAAACGGCAAGCAAACATGCTAGCAGCCTATAGGCTGCCCCCCCAACCCCCATCACCAAACCCCGCCCTCTTCATTCTAAGCCGCTGATACTAGGCAGGCTTATTCAGTGAGAAACAGCCACACCTTCTGTTGTTTTCTATAGTGCTGCTGATCAATCCCAGGGTCCCACACATGCTAGGCAAGTGCCCCCACTGAGCCACACACCCGAGCCCATCAGATGGCTTGCTCTCGCTGTGTCCCCTAAACATCAGGTTAACAAGAGCTTCATTGTTGTTGTTTTATGAAGAAACTGCTCTCTTGAGAACAGAAAGTTAAGTTCAGAGCTGTGAGAATCCTTAGGCCTTATCATATTACAGTTTGTGCTTTCCACGGCTGACAGGGTGAACTCTTGAACTATGTGTACTGAATCTCCAATTAGTATTTCAAAGAAGAACAAAGTATTTGGAGGAGTCAATCACAACATGGTGTACCATACAGAGTTACAAAGCTCACTACGCTAAGCAGTCAGATGCATACTCTGAAATGGGATCAAAACTAATCTTTCCCAAGGACAAACAAAAGAAAGCACTCATCCAATTTTCTTTCCTTTCAATAAAAATAATTGCATCTGGTTCACCTTTAAGAACATTCATATAAGAATCAGCACTGGATCTATCGTACCATCCTGGAGAGATCTCTTATTTACTGGCCCTAAATACATGCATTAAGAACCCTCCAGTAGCTCAAAGGGCTTCACACTAGTATTCTAGCTGTGATACAGTGGGGAGTGTAGAGACAGCTCGGCATTTGGAGGCCGACTCTGCCTCAGGCACTTCCTAGTATTTTTTAATGTATTTGTGTATGTGTTGGGGTGGGGGGCATGATTTCTCTGGGTCTCCCAAAACAGAAATGGAGAGATTTAGCCTGACAGCCATACAGAATTAGAAATCTTAAACCCTATATAAGTTCAGAGTATTGATACCAAGATCATTGCCTATTCTATAAATTATATATAAATACCATTAATGCTGATTGATGACACCTTAATGTTATAATTCCAAGGATTTGCAAAAATATCAGACATTTTGGTTAACTTTGCTTTTATGCCACAATGAAACATAACTTTTCTTGATTAAGAAAAATATTTGGAATAAAATTTAGGCTTTATTTGTACTTTTGTGTGAATTTTAGCATTTGAAAATGGGCTTTTATTTCCTCTGTGCTTCCTGGCTCACGTCCTAACTTCTGGGATTACAAGTGTGCCACCATGCCCAGCGGGAAAATCAGATCATTTACTTACTTAGCTGCTTATTTAGGTCTGTATGGTATGGGTGGTGCATGTGCATGTATTGAACTACACATGCCTATGTGCATGAAGGAGGAAGCCCCAGTTGGGTATCTTCACTGAATTAGAAGCTTGGCTTTTCTGCTAGACTGGCCGGCCACCGAGTGTCCAAGATCTACTTATTTCTACCCACAATGCTGAAGTTAGAGGCTTGCACGGCTGCACTCAGGTTTTGTTCTGTGCTTCAGTAAATAACTTCTTTATTCAGGAAGAGCAAGTCAGGATATACGCATATAAACACCGACATTACAAAGCACACGACAGGGGAAGAGAAGACAAACAGCTACAACCTAACACTGGCCCCCGCCCAGTACTGCCTATGGCTGATCACTTATGTAATAATCCATAGGCAAAGTCTCTGGAAAATACACTGCTTCTCTTTGAGACAGCAGGGGAAACACCAGAAGTTGGGATAGGAGGCTTTATCCTTCTGACAGTTCTTGCTCATTTTAGATATTGTTACGTTAGTAATAAAACATATAGACTTCTTGGTAAAGCATTTAAAAACATACTTAGGATGAGATGGCTGAGGTCTCAAGTCAAATATCTCCAAATACACGTTATCCATTCCCTGACCTCTCCCAGTGCTGTTTCTTGGTTGTTTTCCAGAGGAATACCATTTTCTGTGAGCTTCTGCAGTGCAAGTCTTTTTTATTTTCTTCTTTTTGTAAAATTGGATTTCCTTAGAGTTAAATCCTGTATACCTGTCTTTTTCTATGGGTCCTGAGGATTCAAAACCAGCCCTTAAACTATCACAACAAGCACTCTTACCCACTGGACCATCTCCTCAGTTCCATGAATTATTATTATTATTATAAAAAATAGGGTCAGCACTCCATGTTGCTGGAAGAAGATAACAGGCTTGAACAGGGCTTCTGGAACCTCACCAATGTGGGTTCTTCTAGATCTTAAAGTGGGTAGCAATGGTCCACTGCTGGTCATTTTATTATTAGGACTGATCACCCGCATATATGTCACAGTTTTGCATTGTATGTATAAAGTCTTTTATGATAATTAGAAAAGTAAATAGTAAGATAGCCAATCCCCCTGTTCTACATGTGTGGTACATGCAAGCTAAAACAACAATGTTTTCTGCCTCCAAAGACCTTGGTAATGGGCACCAACACTTCTTCCTATGGTAGACAGTGGCATGGCAGGCTTCCTTCCTCATCTGCCTGATTTCAAAACTCTTTCCATCCAAGACTCTAAGAACCGACAAGCAATTGTGAGCAGGTGATTGGAGCTGCAACTCCAATGTAGTTGAAAGTGGCATCGCATTACACTGTGCTGAGGGGTTGGAGTGAGGATCTCCAGGACCTCCTGTTTGCAGCAATAATCCTTTTCAAACACAATTACCTGTTAAGTTGGAAGCATCAGTAGGACTCAGTTGTAACCAATGGCGGGCATCAGAGTCAGCCACAGCATCTGTGGGAGTGCTCAGTTCCGGGTCCTCCTCACAGGTCTGCCAAGGGCTCACAGGTAGCTCTGCCTCGTTACTGTAGCCCACAGCCATGTCACTACCAGTACTTTCACCTGGCAAACAGAGCAACCACAGTGTGAGACCGCAGCTATATGAAGATAAGGTTCAGAATTCTCTCCATGCAAGTACCGCTTGCCCAGATGATAGGATCTGCTGGGTTTGGGTGCGACTCAGTTGGGCTTCAGTAGTATCCCTGACGGATACTTACTTAACAAAAACAAACCTTCCAAGTACAGGGCAATAAAAGGCTTTAGGAGGTAGTATTCTGGCCATTGTTGTTGCTCAATTATTCCATGTGCCCCAAAGTTGCACCAGGCCCTAGTTCCCATTAAGATGCATCCATACGTGAGGAGATGGTGAAAACAGGAGGAGTATGGTAGTGACTGATTTTATAGCATTGCATGTTCTCTGCTATTTCAAGCCCAGTGTTTAGACTTAAACC
The DNA here is from genome assembly GCF_021556685.1 of Rattus norvegicus. Classification (NCBI taxonomy): domain Eukaryota; kingdom Metazoa; phylum Chordata; class Mammalia; order Rodentia; family Muridae; genus Rattus; species Rattus norvegicus. The sequence goes on from NC_141536.1 coordinate 133,560,703, forward strand.
AGGCTGCACCGTGCAGGCAGATTCTGGAATGAGGTGTTCTACCACTACAGATCTGGAGCACTGAAAAGTTTCTTCTTTAAACACTAGAAATTTAAATTTGTCACAATGTAATTATGCAGAGATTTTAAGACTTATGTGGTTAATTATTTAATTGGGCACAAGATAAGCCTTACCCTACTGCTTGAAGCCACCTGACCACTTCCTAACAATGCATTCGCCCACCATTCCCTTCCTAACACCCACCCTTCCCTTCCACTGCTGACACCCCCTCAGCTGTGCCGTCTCTCCCGCTGTCCTCTATCCGCTTGCAAAGAACTGAGAGTTGTCTCCATAAGCAGATGAGCCAGCAGTTAGGTCTCTCGGAGCATTCTCTATAGTGCTACAGGCATTAGAGGGGGAAGGCGGTGCATGAGAAGAACTGCATTACACGCCAGTAAGGGTCAGCAGGCTGTGCAGGGACTACCACTCCTGACAAGAAGGAGACCTGGCCTTAGGACAGGAGAACCCAGCACAGGGCCCAGACTTCGTATGATTTGCATATGATAACATCCCAGGATTCCAGTGAGATTTCATTTTCACACACTTGCCCATTGGCTTCCATAGTAGCATTGAAGGGCTTTGTGTTCCTTCCCTGTGGGGGCTTTATGGGGAAGGTAGCTTTTTCTTATGCATTTGTCTGCTCCCCTAAGTCCCCCTTGTTGTTCTCACCTGGATAAAGGCCCAGGGATAGAGAGACAGGCCTCTCAGGTACAGGCAACTAATGGAAACTGTTTCACCAACTGGATTAACTACATAATTTCTAAATTCCCAATCAAAAATATTCTCCACAACCACCTCTTCTCTACTGACAAGATAACCACTTCCCTTAGAAAAGAGAGGAAACTGAAACAGGCCTGCTCTGCAGCAGGCATGCGCAGAGCCCGTTTCCTGGACTTACTCTTCTGTCTCTCCCTGCATCGTCCGTGTGTCTGCTGTGACTCCTCCTTCAGATCCAGCTCAGCAGGGCTGCTGCTCCTTCGAACCAAGATCTTCAGACGAAAAGAAATGCTGCTTTCATTACCAGAAAGCTGAAACTTTTACCAGACTGTTATTTTTAAATAAAAGAAGCAATAATAGTAACAAAACGCTGAAGACTATTTTCCTTTTGAAGGGTATGTTCACAGGCCAGTATAATTAAGTTACATGTTTCTCAAGATCTGAAACTCCAATTCATATTCCCTACTTGGTCAACTAACACAGCTGAGTGGATATTCTAAGAAGGGATGTCAAATCCTGCACAAGTGGTTTATTTTGAAGTTCTGTTTGCTTCTTTAATCAAATGCACACACAGTCACACAATTCTCCAGGAGGCCTGAACTCCCATGAATGTTTGGGCAGGAAAAGCACACACTCCACCCAGACTTCAAAGGGCTGCTCAGAACCTTCCTAGTGCTGCACTACAGAACTTTCTGACCACTAGTAAACACTGGACCTTATTTCAAACACAAAGGATTAAAAAATCAAGAGGCAACCTGTATTCTTTAGCAATTTACAGTTCGCTTAGAGGGACAAAACATACACAAATTACACAGAATAAATAATATAATGTACATAAGCAAAATATAGACATAAACTGTGTGTAAAGTATGTAAAATAGTGTTACCTTAACTGGCTGACAGGACAGGAGAATGGTTCAAGAAGGCTACAGATATGAAGTGGCAGAAGGAAGGCAGGAGGGAACTCAGGGCAGGTAGCATGGACCCGTAATCAGCAAGTTCTACGTGCAGGAAAGGGAGCTGCTCAGGGCAATCCAAGAACCTACTAAGAGTAAAGCCAGTGCTATCATTGCTAGTGGCAAAATGACTGAGGGTCAGGACCAAAGTGGCACTTCCTGATTGCTTGAAGATGAAAATACAAATGCTTTCCTGCACAGACCTCATTAATCTAGACATTAGGGTTTTTCACAGATTTAGGTCAGCCCAAGAGGTAACATAACAAAGATTACCAAACACTCAGGAAACAAACCACCAGGCATAAGAGTACCATAAAAAAAAAAAAAAGCAAACAAACAAACGAGATAGATTTAGATCCCCAGATAATTTCAGCAAATCAGATAGAGAATCTAGAATTAGGCTTTGTGAGCATGTTAGATGCATAAAAGATGAGAAAATAAAAATGACCAAGTGACAAGAGATCATTAGAAGTTACAAGATACACTTACTACATTTGAACTCTGAAGCAAAACCCACAGTAGTGAGGAGGCAGAAGCACCAAAACAAATCACTACATCAGGGGAAGTATGAGAGGCCAAACCCGTCCAAGTGCAAAACTAGATCGGAAGGAAACTGCTTGCACTCTGGAGCTCATAGGCCATACCTCCAAGGCTAGCTCCTAAGGTCAGATTTATTGAACTGCTGAAAGACAGGGGGCACTTTTATTGGTGAAACAATAACCCAGACTACATCCATAGAACCAAGGAGAACGGATAATATAAATAAATGAAAGCTTTAGGAGACCTGGAGGGCAGGGTAAGAAAGTCTAGTTTGTTTCTACCTAGAATTCTGGAACAAAAGAGAATATTGAATAAAATGATGGCAGTATTTGAAGACATCATTACAAGAGTTCTCTAAAACAGCAGGAAAAGCATCCATGCACACACAGACATAGCATAGAATAGAACAGACAAACGCATACACTGTACCTGAATGCTGGATGCTCTGCAGTGAAACATGAGGACTGGACAAAGACCAACAAGAAACAACCTGACAAGATGGAAAGACGGCATCTCAACAGCACCGAGGAGAGGCAAAAAGTAAGTCCAAAAACTAACTTCCATTAGAAGAGGTGAGGAGAGAAGGAGAAGGAATCAGGACTATGGATGTTAAGATGCTGTGGTCCTGTTCAGAGACGAAACACCCGAGAGTAAAGTGAAGGCTGATATATCAGGGAACAGCACAGATGTCAGAGATGCTGTCTTTCAGATCAATACAGAAAAATTAGATTCAACAAATGAAACCAAGAACAAGCAGCTGGGGAGAAGAGCTAGGTCACCCCTCCCTCCACAGACAAGAGACACTTCCCGGTGAATAAAAGACTTGAGAGTGTGGAGCAAGAGTAAAGCGTTTTCTAGAAAAAAAATTAAGGAATATTTTATCCTTTTGGAGTGGAAATGTTTTAATGCCATAAAATTCTACCATAATAGAGAAAATAAAAAAGAGTAGGATTTGTGTTTACCAAAGAAAGACACCAGAGTAAAAAGCAGCCACACATAGGGAAGGTGTCTGTTATAAACATCGTCAAAATAAAACCTCAATCAATATTCAGACTATGCAAAGAATTAATACAAGTAAAAGGTGGGGGGGGGGTAACAACAAAAGGCATTGGCTGGCATTTCACAGATAAAAACTCACAGCCAATCAACATGGAAATTTAAACTTTATTAGTAATCCAAGAAATTCAAATATGATACCCCATCTAGTTCACTTGCAAACTGTTCAAAAGCGTGACAACAGAAGCGCCTGAGAGAAGATCTGAGCGGAGATAGAAGGGTATGAGCACGTGGGGAAGAAGCATCGTTTTGTCGAGAAGAACAATGTTTTACTGTAATTTGATTCTACTACTAGAGAGTCCCACAGAGAAACATTTGAACGTGGAAGTGCTGAGAAATGTCTAAGAGAGGCACACAGCTGCATCTTTCAGAAAACCAGGACACTGGAAAGAATCTAAACGCCATCAACGGAAGAATAGGGGAAAGTGATAGATTCATAGTGAACTACAGCAGAGGAAGTTCAAATGCGTTAACTGCTACATAACAACATGTGGATACTCTACAAACATGTAGCTGAGTGAACAAAACAGCACCTACAGAATTCTTAAAAATGTCAGAAACTAAGTAACAAAAGGCTTGAAACCATATACATGCAAACGAGAGAGGAAAACAAAGCCAACACCGTGGCGCACGCCTTTAATCCCCGCACTTTGGAGGCAGAGGCAGGCCGATCTCTGTGATCCAGCCTGGTCTACAGACAAACCCTGTCTTGAAAAATCAAAAACAAAACAAAACAAAACACTGAAACCTAAACAAACAAGAATAACAAAACTGGTTGCCAAAGCAACATCTATCAATCAAGCTGGCATGAGTGTTTCTTAAACACATAAACACAAGAGCTCAACTCTGCTATCTTCCAAACAAGCGGGCCCTTTATATTTTACATTTGTCAAATATCTGTTTTCTACACATACACACTAGGTTTTAAAACACAAATAGAGGTTATCTTAAAGAATGAGTTATAGGCTGTTTCTTTTTATGTTTTATATTTTGTTTTTTAAAATAATACCTTCTTTACAATATCAAACAAAACCCCACCAGATACACTTTAGGAATGCTTTATCAGTTCAGCATTCCATCTAAAATACAGAAGTGGAACTCTGAAATGAAGGATTTAGAGTATATCCTCTCAAAAGTGAACTGTACAACATGAGATGTGGCAGTAAATTCTACTTCATACTGCACCCCGTCCATCTTTGTAGAATGACTGTATTTACATACAAAGCAAACACAGCCTTAAGGGACTTCAAGATAATTTGGACCTGTAATCAATCTAATTGGGAAAAACTTTAACTATCATCAGAGGGATTTTCTCTTAGAAATCTTACTGTTACTCCTTCGTGTTCATGCGTCACGTGACCTTTACTCTCTTGAACAGACTTGGGTTCTGAAGAGCTCAAATTCTGTGAATTTTCTACCTTTTGACCTAGAGAGAGGGGTAAGAATAACAAAATGAATGTTTCAGAAGGTAAAATAGGAGACAGGCAGGCAGGCAGGCAGGCAGGCAGGCAGGCAGGCAGAGGCAGAAACAGGTAGATAAACCATTGTATCCAGATGTCATAGCATACATAAAGGTGCTGAATTATGGGTCTGCACTGGCAGCATCCGGGGTCCAGTCTAGCCAGAGTCCGGGCCTACAGCCCATAGTTAGCTCCAGTTGGAGCAGATGGAAAGCAGTTCACTCTGGTCACAGTTCCACTTTGCATGCTCCGTGGACAGGAGCACGCAGCACTCGCTCTGGGGAGGCGAGCTTGAAGGCAGCATTGGACCAAAGGGCTGCCTAGGCTGGCCCATGAAGCACAGGAAGGGAACAGCAGGCCAGCTCTGTGTTGTCTGAATGCAAAGACTAGCATACGAGAGCGAAATGGTGCCACTGATTTCAAAAGGAAAACCACCACAGAGCCTGTAAAGGTTTAAGGAAAGATCATAAGAGCATCTGATGAAGAATATGGAGCCAATAAATTTGAAAGAAATCAACAAATAAAACCAGCTCCTAGAAAAAAATCAAATTAAGAAAATCAAAGTAGTCATATAGTCCTTTAATTTAAATTTTTACACAGCAAATATTGCATGTTTATCTTATATAACATGCTGTTTTTGAAATCTGCATAGATAAATCATTGTAACCCACATATGTACTACCTCATTCATGTGGTCAGAGAACTTAAAAACCTCCTCTTGGCTAGGCAGAGTGGTGCATGCCAATAATCCAGCACCCGGGGACTGGGGAGTCGGTGGCAAGCTCCAGGTTAGCCTGGGCTAATGGAATCCCTTAGACAAGCAAGCAGCGCTGGCTGAGCTCTTCAGGAAGGAAGCACACCGTATCGTACACTAGATCACTGAACTTTTTCTTCTCTCAGGTGAACTTTGTTAAAACTTGAACGGATTAAAATTTTTTCTTAGAGGAAAGCCCCAAGCAACTGGTGCGTTCTCCCAAATATTTAAGGTAATTTTTTTCTTTGTTTCTCCTGACAGTCAAAATTAAACTCAGGGCTTCCTGTATACTGGGCAAGTATTTTACCACAACATATATACTCATATCCCTAATGATCCACATAAATCCCTTTCAAGAACAGAGAGTTTTCGGATCATATATTTCCTCATCTTTATTTTTGCCACAATGTCTTATTTCAAGGGAGTTTCTAAGGAAAAGCTTTCCCCTCACCTGCTAGCTCTGCTCAGAAGACAGGAGAACCTGTTGTCAAACAAGACAGGTCGTTTTCTGACTGACTCATAGAACTAAAGTGGAATGGCCCACACATTTACTGACACTGTACACACTAAGATTTGTTTCTTCACTGGAAGACACACCAGCACTGTCTGCAGCTTCAGTAAGAACTGACTGTTTCTGGAACTCTCTCTGCCCCTTCTATTCTAGTCACTTCAGACTCCTCTCTAGTTCCCAGTCACCCCAAACTTGAGGAGTATGTAGGGAAATATATTAAATAGCAAGACAGTTTCACTTGCTATTGTCTTCCACACCCTGTTACCACAGAAAGCTATAGAAACCTGATGCATGCTCTGAAGGGGCTCCTTTCCACCTCAGTGGAGTCTGTGAACTGCTAGTAAACTTTCACAGAGCTGGCCAGAGTCCATTCCCATCTAACCCCTCTCGCTCTTCCCATAGCCTGGCCCTCCTGCCTCTCATGCTTTCTTTCTGCCTTCTGCCTTACTAAGTGTCTTTACTCTGGAACTCTCTCTGTCCCTTCTATTCCAGTCACTTCAGACTCCTCTCTAGTTCCCAGTCACCCCAAACTTGAGGAGTATGTTAGGGAAATATATTAAATAGCAAGACAGTTTCACTTCCAGCAGTCACATTCTTACAGTCAAATCAAAAAGTAAATACCTGGGCTGGGGAGATGGCTCAGTGGTAAAGGACCTGTTGTGCAGGCATGAGGACCTGAGTTTAGATCCCCAGAAGCCATGTAAAAAGCTGGATGAGGCAGCATGGGACTGTAACCTGAGGCAGAACAGAGACAAGAGCCTCTTTAGAGCTCACTGGTAAACTTTCAAACATCAGAAAAACGTTTTGCCTCTAAATAAATAAATAGGTTGGAAGTCATCAAGGAGAGATAACTCAAGTCAACCTTTGGCCTCTAGACATGCACATATTCACACTAGCAACATATATATAACATGCAACTGTTTTCTCTCTCTCTCTCTCTCTCTCTCTCTCTCTCTCTCTCTCTCTCTTCCTCTCCCCCCCTCTCTCCCCCTCTCCATTTAGAATAAATGTCGTAAGCAATACTACCTGTAGCCTACCCCATCCCAAGACCAAACCCATGGCTTTGTACTAATAACTGAGGACTCAGCCAGCCATAGGGAAAGTAATCTCTGTCCTCGGGAGGCAGAGGTAGGAGGGACCTGCAAGCTTGAGGTCAGTCCAGTCAACAAACTGAGTCCCCAGCCAGTCACAGAAAAAGAGCGAGACCCTGTCCTCAAAATTGATCAACCAGTCAAACAAACGACTGAAGCTTCCACATACCTTGAGAAGAATCTGAGTACAAGCGCTCAGTGATGTCAGAGGTGCTGCTGCTCCGGGGGACTGGCTGCTGTCCTACCACAAGATAGTCACAGTCGGCTGCAGCCGTGCTCTCTGCCTGTTGGAACTCCTCCACTTCTGAAAGCATTAACATAAAACACACACGACTGTGGGTGGAGATTACACAAAACATTTCACACTTAACTGATTTAAAACACTAAGTTTCAGATTTTTTTTTTTTTTTTAGAAACCAGACTGTAAGGTAATCTGCATGCACATCATCAAACTTTCTGTACTTATCAGTAACATTCCACTCCACGAATAAGTTTTTCTTAGGTCTAGTTAACCTTTTGTTTTCCAGGTGAAGGAAGGGAAAAAGAGGGGAAAAAATACCCACAAAAAATGGTTGCTAACTCTGAGTCATTTGAAATCTCCTGGCAGGAAGGAAAGACTCATCCATGTAGGCGATGCAAAGATAGATAACTAATACTTGAGGAGCTCACAGGTGGAACCCCTCCCCCTCGCCCCACAACATTCAACTAAGATGAAAGGAAACAGGAATCCCAACTGTACTAGTCCTTCTAATAGATGATGCACAACCGCGCAAAGGAAACTGCTATTGAATACTCATATTACCATGTACAAAGCTCAACTAGTCACTAAGCACAAAAATGATCTACATGGTAGTAAGTGGAAAGCCACAGATGAGCATTCAACATTAGATAAGCTTGCTAATAGTCTACATCCTCCATTCCCTTGGTGAATGGGTCTCCTCCTAGCCATTTCTACAGTACACAATTCATTTGACTCTTTTAAGACCAGTCACGACACCCGTCCCTCTCCCTCTACACTCAGCCCCAGGACTGCATCAGCGTCTGCCCAGTTCTTCTGAGTCGTCTGCTAACTAGTCACTGGCTCCTTCTGATAGCTATTCTCTACAGGGCTGCCACCTGCCATCAATCAACTCTGTGCTCACGTGCACTGTCTCCCTCCTACTCGCAGACTGACCGCTGCTCGTACTGCGCGAGTCCCTCTCTGTAGTCTCAGCAACACTGATCCTCTTGGCACGTGCTGTTCTTTTTCTCCTGCTCTTCATTCCCCTCTGCTAATCTCAGCCCTGTCCCCTGCCTGTCATCCCCATGCTGCGTGTATATATCTGCTCTGCGTCCTGCACGCAAAGTTCCTCGCTACTCTTCAAACTCACTGATGAGGTCATAAAACTTCATACCCCAAACCTGTGTCACCATGTTTTCCAAAACTGAAAAAAAAAATCAGTTAAAGCTTTACTACTTTTTAAAAAGAGAGCTCCCAAACTCTGCCGGTATTATCTACACTATGTCACCTAGTTGCTCAGCTGAAATGGAGATGCACTGCCGATGAGAGATGCTCACCCCATGCAAAGTCCCCTAGCCTGGATATAAGCCACAGTAAAGGCTCACTCCGGCTGAGGAGATGTGTGGACACAGGATGATTCTGGGTTTGAAACATGGGATTCCACAAATGATTGTTGCTCTGCTCTTTTCTACCAAAATGAAAACTCCATTTTCTACTACACTAGTACATTACAAGGCCTCAAGACCATGAGCTTTGTGTGAGTCTTCATTATGAATCCAACTAGGCCATAGTTTAAAGATGGGTGGTGATGGGAACCAGAGCACAGAAGAAAGGGGGGCCAAGATAGCATGCAGGGACATTCTCATCTTCCCCAGGTCATCTTTGCCTTCTCTTGAGCATTTTTCTGTAGAAGTCACACAAGGCATATGCACACATTTTAATCTACCTATACATTCCAAAGCAAAGACTAGGCTCTTTTTTACAGGTCTGCTCGAATATTTAGCACCAGGTCCTAAACACTATGGGCCCAGGCCTTCCAGTTATCCTCTTACTCTTATTTCACAAGATGGTGAAATGACAATACTGTGTTTGCCACTCCTGTATCAGTAGAGGGAGCCCAAGAGCTTCTAAACGTCCTGAAAAATAATTGGCCAAAAATAATTGTGGACAGAGGGAAGAGTGGGTTTTTCTCTCTGAAGCCTGGTGCCAAACACTGGTGCATGCCAGTTTCTGAGTTCTGAGCAGAAGTAAATAAGAACTGAGCCAACTCTGGCAGCATCTTTGTAAAGATAAAGAACATCGCCATCTGGTGGGATGCAACACAGCCACAGCACCATGGCTTCCAGATTAGAGTGTCCCCACTGGTCCTCAGCACAGCAGAAGGAGGACACAGAGCCTGCCACCACCAGCTGTCTGCCTTCCCAACAGGCAGGCCTAATACATCTTTTAAGGCTTTGTTTTTGCAAAACTGTTAAGAGGGACTTCTCAGATGGAGAAAATCCAAGCCTGTAGGAAGAACTGGAAATGGCAGGAATGGAAGAATGGGTGAGAGGAGTGGAAGGAAGGGAGCAGCTACATTCCTTGTTGTGTGTGTTACATTGTATTCAATAAGCGCTCTAAACAATGGACAAGAGAATGACTCTTTAACACCTTTTCCTTCCTAACGGCTCTCGGGCTCCCTCTGCTGGCACCTTGTTGTTAAAGAAAGACCACGTTGGGCTAAGGTTGTTAAAGAAAGACCACGTTGGGCTAAGGCTCCTCCCATTCTACTGTGTCCTATTGAGTTGCTTTTTTGTAACTAATGAAAAATGGCTTTACTACTGATGTAAAATGTAAAGACGTGGGGTTGCCTATGAAACAGAAAAGGGACATCTGAGTTATATAACAATTGTGCAATAAATTTAGATTTGATGCATCCTGTTTTGGATGTCACACAATTTCTGTTTAAATCACTTTGAAGAGCTGAATTCTGCCTCAGATTCTAAGTCCATTTATACTCTGTGAAGTCCAATAACACCCGATCAAAAGCACTAACTCTCCTGTCTCTTGAGGATGTAGTTACTCAACACCATTCCAAACCCACTGATTTCTAAAGCTCCATTGAAGCCATCAGCAAAATGATCAGAAGGATTCGTTTCCTTTACCCCCACTGAGAAGAGTCAGAATGGCTGAACTAAATGTGTATGTTCTTCAGCTAACTTCTATTCTCTCCAGATGTCTGTCTACTTCTCATTCACTCTTTAATTACAGACTTCCTTATTTCATCTCATTAAACAAGCAGAAATTCTATGTCCCACTTATCCCTCATACAAGGCTGCACAAGCACAATAAGAATGTAAGATCCTAGTTTTAAAATTACCATTCATGATGCCAAGTGGCCTTAAAAGCTCAGGGGATGCTTTCCAGTTAGCACCCTTGATGTCCACAAGATCATGTTTACTGAGAGTCAGTCAGTCCAGGTTCTAACAAGAGGCATTTCCATGGAGCTTATGGAAAGACAGAGAAGCAGGTAACAAGGCTTCTCCTTAGCTCCCATAAATTAGGATAAAGGGAGACAGTCAGTCTACCAGATATAACCATTATAATATTCCCAAAAGAAAAAAGAAAAATCTCCCCTTGCATAGCATGCCAGTGCTACAGACAGATAAAGGTCCCAACAGAGAAAACAGTGACACTGAAAGACAACAGGGAGGGACTGTTTTCATGAAAGAGAGGGGGACTCCCCAGCTGTCACACCTACTTTCCAGGTCATGCTTTCTTGATACTCATATTCATGGAAGCGGGTGGTTTTGACTCTCCCCAAATTCAAAGGCCACTTGCTTCCCACGCCTCCAGATCTACCACCATTGCTTCTATTATAACAATTTTGGTGCTGACTCACACAGATGAGAAACCAACACCAGGACTGCTGCTGCCATAATAAAAACAAAGCCAGCAACCACTGACAGAAAACCTAAAAGAAAAGCAAAAAAACCCCAAAAACCTCAACTTGTAGCCAAAAAGGAAAACTGAAAGAACCTGCTTATCATATGCTGCACGTTCCCAACCAGAAGAATGGATACTGGTAAACACTTCTCTCAGCCTAGCCTACTGACAGGACAGTCACAAAGGACAATGGCATCAGACTAACTAATAAAGGGCACCTGGAGTCAGACCGAGAAGGCACTCATTACTGTAGCTGTCACATCAACCAGCAGCAGAAGTTTGTCCTTCCAGTCACCCTGCTATAAAGGCAGTGAAGGCAGCAAAGACAGGGAAGAGCAGGCCTGCCCCGGTCTGCTCCACTTTACCCGGCTATTTGCCCTTCTTGCACGAGAAAATGTTGAGGTTTGGCCATCTTCTGGTGAGGCTGGTTTCAGTGATAGTATGGAGTAGGTTCTCTGGCTTCTACCCACTAGATGCCAATAGCATCGTCTTAACAACCAAAAATGTCTCCAGATATTGACAAATCATCCTTAGTCGAGAGTCAGTGCAGAAAGTTACTCAACTTCTGAGGGTGCCATGTAATCACATATAAGGACTAAGATCTTAGTAAATCAAAATAAAACTCTGAATAAGAAAAAAAACTTTTGGGGGCTGGAGAGATGGCTCAGTGGTTAAGAGCACTGACTGCTCTTCCAGAGATCCTGAGTTCAATTCCCAGCAACCACATGGTGGCTCGCAACCATTTGTAATGAGATCTGATGCCCTCTTCTGGTGTGTCTGAAGACAGCTACAGTGTATATAATAAATAAATAAATCTTTTTTAAAAAGGAAAAAACTTTTACGAATGAAGACATTAATAGGAAGGATTTTTTTCTGGGAACACATTCCAGAAAAACTACTGAAAAAACTTAAATGTAACAGTATGGAAATAAAACAGAGCAAGAAATAAAACTTTTCACATTAAAGATTTCTTGTTGGTGTCAATTAGCCAAATACATAGGAAATTCTTTTCAATGACGCATTAATCACCCCTGAGAAGTAGCATTCCCTGGACAATATAATCCTCAAGCATTTGCTACTCAGAAGAAGGTTACCTGCTCACCCCTCCGTGCCGGCCGGTCTCACTGTTTCCACGTTCAGTGTTACTAAAGAGAGTTCCTAATCAACGTCAGAGTCCCCACCTTCAGTTAAAACTAACTTCTTCCCTCATGGTATTTTACTTGAGCTGTGATTTTGTTTTGCCAAACTGCCATGGCCCCACAGTGTTTGCGCTACAGAACAATTACACTATCTCCAGTACTGAAAACATCTTAATTATATCAGGATTCAGAACATAAAAGAACACGAAAACATTTCCCTCTTAATTTGGATCTAGTTCATTTTAAAAATCACTGAAAAATATCTCTTTGTAGCTTTAATTATTCAACACAGAAAGTAAATTCCTTTGAGAAGTGACTAGGGAAAACATGAGAAACTCATTTTGGTACCCCAATATCCTTCTTTGTAAGTGGCACAGGGTGATTACACATGGTGGTAGGACACAGTGTGGCATCTTGATGCATGGACAGTGTGGGTGAAGTGATATCGGACCAGGATAACTCATGTTATCTATCACCCCCATCATTTATTTGACAAGTTCATTCAAAACACTCTACTCCAGCTATTTCCAGATATACATTATTATTATTAACTATATTCACCTTGCTGGGCTAGAAGGAAAACACACACACACACACACACACACACACACACACACACACACACACAAACTTAATTCGGTTGAATTAACCGGGTGAAGTCTAAAAACACATGTTTTTAAAATTAGCACTAATTAGTTTTTTTTTTAATTAAAACCGCAATTATCAGCATGAATCTGATCACTAGCAGGCTTATAGAATTTTTGACTACCTAGTAGCTACTAAACGTGAACTACACAAAAACAACCATTAATAGTTTTTGAAATTTAGCACAAGTGCAACAGACAGCCTTCTGAGTGTGACTGGGGGTAGTCATGCTGGAAACAGGGCCTCAGGCAGGAGGGAGAAGCTAAGGGATATGGAAGGACACATGATACAAGAGTACAGTACCTGACAGCCTGTGAGAGCAAGGAGAGTAAGAGAGACCAGGTAAGAGAGCGCTCACGGTATGGAGGAGGAGCGGGACGCTTTTAGTAGCAGGCAAAGCCTCAGAGAGGTGGACACAGTTGCTGATAGACTGGCTTCGCTTAGCTTCCAGGAGAGATAAAGTAACATTAATCAGAGCACATCAAGATCTTTTACCACTTCTAAGTTCTTAAGGTGCTGCATTTCCTTTAAATATTTAAAAGAAGCCATTTTAAGCTTTAAAGAAATCGATTAAATGAGAGTACTTAGTCACAGTCTCTAAATACAGCCAACCTTTCAGTCAATCACTGATGACTTAGAATGGTCATTCCATACAAAGACCCAGCTTCGGTTAAGAATGCAGAGCATCAGAACGATGTCGGGGCTGACTGCTCAACCACATCATCATTATCTCATCAACACAGCACTATCTCTTCCTAAGGGATGCTCATACGAAGGCCACAGTGAGAAAAGGAAAATCTGGTCCAAGACAAAAATTTTCTACTAAGTAATAAATAATTCATAAATTGATTTACTGAGTACTTAAAAGCTAATCATTTAGCATTTAGTGAACTGATACCCCCAAAGTTCATAAATATATGACTCATATATCTTTATTTGATATCCATGAAACCTATTTTCTTAATACTGTATTTCATATTTACTTGAGCAAAAGTTTCTTAGTAGGAACTTTTGATTTTCTCATACCTTGTTGGTTAAATAAACATTTAATAAAACAAACATGGAATGTGCTTCAGATACATAAAACTATTCTTAAAATCCATAAAACCATCAGTGTAAAATCAAAATACGAATGGTTATTTGCTGATATTAGTCTCTGTACCTCTGCTAAGCATAAGTAAAACAAAACTGTATACAATGGTGGAACATTTGAAAAAACTGAAACTAACTTTCTACTCTCCTGTCCCTCCCCTGCCCCTTGCTATCAGCGGGTCCAGCAATGAGATTACTATACAGTTCGTGAATGTTAGATGATGTGTAAAGGGCAACAACCATGTAAAGGTCAAAGTGTAGACCTGTTTATCTCTGCATGCATCTGGCATTTGATTTGAGCCCTGTTTAAAGCCTTTCCTTTTAGTAACCAAATAGTTGTGCATTTTTCCAAAATAGACCACCATGTATTTTAGAAATAGTACAATAATGGCTATTTTATGTGGCTTTTAAGGCTCAATTTGATCACTCTGAGTTTGGACATCTGAATTCTCACCATCGTTGACTCTCAGGGCCAGAGTAGTCTGCCCATGATAGGGCTCTTCAGTTACACTCTGATGTCCTCTCTATAACATCTATCTCCCTGGTGTCAGCATCAACGACAGCTTCTTTACCTAACTTAAATCTGCGAGGGGAACCACTATGTGAAGATCTTGAACTGCTCCCTTAATGACATTGGAGAAACGAAGTCACTTTTGAGTGGCTATCCCATAATAATTACTGCTAGCTGCTACTGATCCATCCTGAGGACATGGGGAGTAGTCAGAGAAATGCCTTCTATACTCACACTACAGGGAAAATACTCCGGGCCTTGTTTAAAAATAGGAAAATAAAACCGAGTAAGATTACCCGTGTGTATTAGTCTTATTAACCAGCAAGGTATACAAAAATCTTCAAAGACCATTAACAGGTAACAGCAAATTCATAACATTTATTATTTTTAAAGGCATAAAATAACAATAGGAAATGAATATATATATATATGTATATATATATGCATGGATACACATGTATATATAAAACACAACAATAGACTCGTGGAACTGATGGTTCTCACTGTCTTTCAAATATAAAACAGTTCCAGACTTTAAAAATGTAGTTAATTCTACAGAAGCCAACTTTACAGTTTTAAAGTACATATTACACAAATATCTCTACAAAACCTTTGTAAATGGTTTGCTCAGTGCCACATGGCCCCTCAAATACCCAGAAGATTGTTAAACAGGACCTGCCTTTCCTGAATGCTTTCTCTACCACAGTGTTGGTTTAAAACATCTGGTGGAAATTAAGATTTGCCGTGTGATATGGACCATGCACGTATTTGCTGCTGATCAACATGGACAAATAAAATGTACTGCTATCTACAAGCCAGCACTTACACTTGGAATTCAAGGGTGGTGAAGGCAGCATACGTCTGCACAGCTTGGAAGGGACACAGCCTTTGCCACACCGTTCTAAGCACTTTTCCTGAAGGAACCAGTGACAGTGGGAACACTCTGAGACTGAACTAAGACAAGAAATCAGTGTGCCTCCTCAGCACTGCATGGTTCTAGGAACTAAGTTTCTCAGAAACAGAATGAAGGAAGACGACTAGAGTAGGTGGTGCAACTAACTAAAGAGATAATTACCAGCAAATGCTCAGGCATAATAAGGAATGAGGAAGTTACAGTTAGAAAACAACATACTTAGACAAAAAAAAAAAATGCCAACAAGGTGCTAAACTATCTATTTTAGGCTTTTAATGAGCAATGAAAATATATGTTACTTAAACACTTGCTGTATGGGCTGAGGATCTTGCTTATGCTTCTCTGAAGCTGCCGACTATCAACTCTAATTGCATGGCACTTCTGATGAAACTATCAAAAGCTGAGGCTCTGTTGTGCCAACCTAAATCAGAGCACAAAGGGAGAAGAGAACCTCGCTGTCCTCATAGTGAACACCAGCTTCCTTTGGAAAGATCTGTCTCTTGCCTTAGTAAACCTCACGAGACAGTCTGCTAGGCAGCAGGCTCTCCATCGTGGACCAGTGCTAGTCCAAACAGGCTGCAAAAACAGCATCTACAGGCACAGGAGGCTCTCTGCTTTCAAAGAAGCAAAAGATGGGAATATGTCCATTCAATCCCAAATCCAAGTGTGTCCCCTCATTTTCTTTGCTGGAACTCTACGAGGAACACTGTCTCGTAATGACATCACTGAGACTAAAGATATATTTATCATATTCCCTTTCACAGTACGGATTTTAGAAATAAAAAATAAAACCTGTGACTTGAGAAATAAGCAAAAGAAAAAGTTTATAATATATTGACACAGTTCATCTAATAAAAGGTTTACTGTTTAAATCCTGAATAAAAATTTAAAACATTTCTGTAAATTCACTTAAATAAGAATTAATTTGTTTAGCGATAGTTAAACATTTACCAGTCGCTTTTTGACGGACAGTATTTCTTGCCTTCTCTACTCCTGGGGCTCCAGATGTGGTGGCACTCCTGAATCTCATTGGCTCCGTTACATCTGGATGGCTGCGCCAGCTAAGAGAAAAGGATCTCCCAACAGCAGTCCCTTTTTGGGGCTCTAGGACACAACCTGAAAAAAAGGGTAAGATTGTTACTATTTATTTTACTGTCTAGGCTGTTCAGCAAATTTTATATATATTACCAAGATTAAAAAATACCCTACACAAAATAATTTACCACTAGCAGATTCTCTGCCACAAATTAAGAACCACTTTCTTGTGTTGTGTTCTATGTCAATTACCCTAAAAATACTTGTCAGAGTATTTTTAATCTCCAACAGTTTCATAAAAAATGATGTCTGCATAGCATTTACTTCAACATATAAAGGGGCATATTAATCAATCTTCTCAATGTAAGAACAATGCCATCTGAACTCATACCAGCTCCCATGGTACTTTAAAAGCCATTACTTATAGGCTAAAGACTTTGAAGTCCTGATATTAAAATGGTATACTGGCTTCCAAAGACTCCCTCCCAGCTTCAAACCCCACAGAGACCCATGTATACTCAGTCAAATGGGCAAGTTAATGAAAATCTACAAATAATTTAAAATCTTATTTTAGAAAAGTCAAACAATGTGGTCTTCAATTTGACTTCCCTTTCCTCATGGTGTTCTGGTCAAATATTTTAAAGAAAGGTTAAAGCCCCCAAAGAAATACAGAAAGAAAAGGAGTAAGATTTTCAGGAGATTTTTTTTTCTCAGAAATAACATAGATAATAGATACAACTTGTGGCTTGTTTTTACATTAAGTTTCCTTGGTGTGTAGTTTCTGTTTTCACTATTTTAGTGCTTAGGCCCATATATGTATAATAAATATTTAAATTACTTTTTTGAATAAGGCAATATAAATTAAGATGTTTATCATGGTCATTATTTAAATATTTTGTATCTCTCTGGAAAACAGCACCTTTAAATTGTTTACTTTCCAATGCTAATTTATCCCTTCATAGGACTGTGCTTATACACTAGGTAGGAAAAAAGTCCTGTAGGATACACAGTGTTCCACACTGTAAGGATGTTCACATGAGTGAGTGAGTGTATTCGTCTGTGTGTGTGTGCGCTCGCGCACATGTGCATGTGCATGTGTATTTAAACACCTTCAGGATGTAGGAAACACACTTATTTGGAGAAAGTGAGTTGTGTTTTGTATCTCAGCTCTTCCCTCTTTAGCAGAGAAAACTCTCCTCTAGACTGAGAAACTGTCTTAGGGAGTCAGTGTCCTGCAGAAAGTATCTTGATATTTCCAGGGCCTGGTTGACACAGAAACCTCAGACATGTAAGAGAGAATGAGAAGAGAATAAGGACCTCTAGTGTACAATGTATTTCTAAAAAGACTCCCGTTGAGCCTCAACTATGGAGGGAAAGTGACCTGTTGCAAAACTATGTTAAAATATTACCGCACTGTGTCACTGAAATCCAGACTGGAATAAAGCCAGCTACCGGAAAGCATGGACATAAGCTACTTTGCTTTGGCTTGCTGCTTGCTTTTACTAACTGGGGTTTTGCAAACCATTCTCTGCAACGAATACACGATAAGCCCATCCCTAGCCCATTTACATGGTTAGCTCATCACTAGAACTACTTCACATCTCTCTGTATCCACAGCCTTTGTTCTCAGTGACTCTGAACTCCATTAGGTGACTTACTTTGGTGGTAAGACTGAAGATGTGAGACCTTAAAATTTTGCTTCTAGAGCATTATATTAACAACCAGGTACTAACCTGCTGGATTATGAAACGTGTGTGTAGCCCAGTCACACTCACTGCCCTGGCTTACAGCCAGTCAGTTCCTAGAATCAGAGCACTCTAAGTGGCACACAGCACAGAGAGAATT
The DNA here is from genome assembly GCF_021556685.1 of Rattus norvegicus. NCBI lineage: Eukaryota > Metazoa > Chordata > Mammalia > Rodentia > Muridae > Rattus > Rattus norvegicus. Next base: position 133,578,931 of record NC_141536.1, read on the forward strand.
AAATGAAACTGAGAATTAGCCATGGCAGAGTGTGCAACCCACGTTATCAGCTCATAAAATCATGGTCTAAATAAATGGTTAAGCCACTAGGTTTCAGGATGATTTGTCACATAGCAAATGCCAACTGATACAGTCTACAAAAAGGTTACTATTGCTAAAACATAATCTATTATCAACATATGTAACTTGGCAAAGTTTTGAAGGAAAGAGGCCTTCAAGGTCTCAGAACCAGGTGAAATTACTTATCACCCAAGAAAATTTCTGTATTCTGCGATTCTGTTTGCTATAACCCTAAGAAAGTCCAGGTCAAATCAAAGGTTGCTCCTCTCCATTTCCCCCAGAAAGCTCACATGCCCCCATAGAAGGCATTTTGGCATTTAACCATACCTATGGCAACTTCCCACTCTGTCCTATGTCTTTTTACATTTGCCATGCACCATATGTATTTGAATGAAGAAGCTCAAGTCTTTACAGTATAAGTGAATAGACAAGTACCACAGTCCTTAGGAATTGCCATAGAGACAAGAGGGTACCACTGTCACCTCCAACAGAGACTCCCATTGTTTCACAACTTAAAACTATCACTGTTACTTTCTTAGGTCTTAAAACAGTTGGACCTAGAAACACAATGAAGCCAAAATGGCTCCCATCTCAAGCAACTGGAATTTCTCCACACATTCTAGGGAGGCGGCAGCATGCATCTTAGCAGTGTAGCCTTTTGGTCTGGACTTGGCTGGCCTTGATGTCCGTCTTTACCTAAGCGACCTTGACTGAGTGAAGGCCTTTGTATTTTTCCTTTTCTGGCTATGACACAGCTGTAACTAAAAGAGCTGTCATAAGGGTGGAGACCATGTTGAAAGCACTGGTTGCTGTTACTCCTGCTATCAGTCCTTCTCTCTGAGTTTTCTTAGTCTCTTTAGACAGTCAGTCACCAGTTAAAGGAACAAAGCAATGGGACACAGTGTAATATTGAAGGACACTGCAGGTGGCTCAGCTCATGGTGAACTACGACGCACTAACGTTTAGGTACGTGGATGAGCACGCTCTCACCCCTACCTTTGCTCTTACCTTTGCCTCGCTGCTTCTTCTCCTTCTGTTCACTTAACTTATCCAGAGGTAGGTTTGTCATTTCAACTCCATACACAGTTCTCGCAAGCACGGCTGTCAAGGAGTCCATGATATTAGACCACTCAGTGATGAGTTCCTCCCATTCTGTAAGGGATGACAGCACCCTGAGAAAGTCATCCCAGAGCTCCCGAGAAATGTACACACACAGGTTTGCTCGGATCCAAGCCACGATAAGTGTCTGAAACCAACCAAATTTATGATTTTTAACAAACAAAAAGTGAAAATAACATCCTTTTCATTGACCAACTGCATTCAGGATTTGAATTATGGCAACATGGGTTATCTGAGGAAACATTGTTATTCTAAAGTCCTTGGATAACACTGCTGTTATCAGTGAGAAGACAAAACTCTGTCCAGCAACTACTTAGCTTCTGAAGGCAGTTCTCTGCCTGTCACCGCAGAGGCTATCTCAAACACCTTCCTGTATGTGTGGTCTAAACCCGAGGTACTGCACGACCTGAGCAGCTGAGACTGCTGCAGAATTCAAAGACAGCTCACTGAGTGAGACGGCCTTCAACCTCAGCCCCGAGACCTTCAGTCCACCAGCACTTAGCTTCTCCTCCATGTGCACTGTCCTACCCCTGCTCTAGGTTTCTTCCCAGAACATTGTTCTTCATACACACACGCTCCAATTCGTCCTCATCTTATAACCCCACACTCTCCTGGAAGTAGATTCCCTTCTTATAGCCCCTTCCCTCTCTGTCACAGTCAAACTTTCCCATTTCATCATCTCCCAGATACCTGACTGTGAACTGTTCCCACTGACAGCTCTCCACATCCTGCTTGGGTTTTGTTTATCCATTTCCATAGTTTCACTCCCTTCTAAATGCTGTGTATGCTTCTGTCTTTGAGGCCAGATCAGATTCCTTTGCTAATTTATCCTTTGCTGGTTATCCACACGCTTTACAGAGAGCCCATCATCATGAAAAGAAGTCAATTAATAATTACTAATTTTTTTATCTAATAGGTCCATTTTATTATTAGGTCAATATTTTTTGTTAGATAAAGATTACTAATTTTATTGCGATGTGTGCTTTTCGTAATGTCACTAAACTTTTGAAGACAGGAGTTTAAAATGTATAGAACTGAAACTAGCATTTTAGTCTTAATAAAAAATAATAAAATATTAATTGTAATAAAATTGACCCAATATTAAATCAACAGACATAATTTTAGAGGCGAGGACAGAGACTGCTGAAGTTACTTGTGATCACTTCCTTTTGGCCACAGTACTAGAAGCAGGAACAAAACCGATGGATGTCTTGGTGTAGTGTAGTAAGATGCCAAGACTGGAAATTATTTTACTAAGTGTAAACTAAGAAATAAAGAGATCATGTGGTAACACATATCTTTAATCCCAGCCCTTGGGATGCAGAAACAGGCAAATGTTTATAAGTTCAAGGCCAGCTTGCTCTACATATGAGTTCTAGGCCAGGTGAAACCTTCACTCAAATAAGCAGAAAGAAAAGAGCTGACTTCTTTCACTTTAGAAAATTTGTCATAGACAATGTTACAAACATGTATACATATCTATGAATCACCAACAAGATTCACAATAGCACTTGGACATGGTGCAAAATCCTCAAAAATAGTTGAGAGGGATGGGATGGGAGAACCACTGGACATAAAAGCAAGACAGCCTTTTAATTCATACTCTTTTCCAAAAGGAAGCGGGAAAGTGATAGTCCCAGCACTAGGTTGTGGAGAAAGTCAGCAGGCCTTTCTGGAGTTATACTTCTCATAAAAGCAAACCAGTGGGTCAGTGTGTGTCAAGGGTCCCTCAGCACTGACACTCAATGTTTAATCAGATATAGCTCAGCACAAGAGTCACAGAAACACAGCTTGCTTCAGTGACTCCTTCTCTTACAGTCAACCGATAACCAACCACACCCTCTCCTTCCACGACTATCAAGGACACTACACACTGGACTCTAGTGTAGAGAGCCGAGGTGAGGCTTTCTGATCACCTTCAGAACATGACAATAGGCACCACCGGAGGCACCTGCCCATTAGTTGGTAAATATTATTAAATGAAATAAATTCCATCATTCATAGAGGAAACTTTGTGAACCTACATTATCTATAGAACAGAAGGAAAATAAAAACTACAGGAAGAGTTAGAAAAGAGAAAAGGATAATGGCAACTTAAAATGTTCTTACAAAGTCTTACTAGTCCTTACTATTTCTTTACAAATATAAAACACACACACACACACACACACACACACATCTGGACATTTCTGTCTGTATGACACATGACACATGACAGTAGAAGAGCATCAGCAAACCAGGCTGGACTATTGCAAACAAAAACAAACCCCACATAGTCGTAGCATGATGACACAAGCCTATAATCCTAGCTGCTGCAATAGAATTGAGAGTTTGGATCAACGTAGGCTCACTGTACAGCTTGGACTTAGAAAATTAATCAAATAAAAATGAATGTGTAGGCCTATCCCATATACCCAAGAGGTGGGTAGGCAAAGTAGTAAAAAGGAGAGAGACTCGATGAGGCAAGGGAGTGTGTGCCAATTACTTCTGCCACCTCCACATATACTATTTGCACCCTACATACACTCCTAATATATATCAGTCAAGACCTAGGAACTGGTGAAGACGATGTTTCCTTCCTCAACCATCACTTGAGCTCACTGTGCTCCTGCCTATCAAATTCTGAGTCAGGCCTAACACAGATGTCGTATCTGTCCAGTTTTTTCCCTGTTCTCTTTCAGAAATGTTCATAGGCTCTATGAACCCTATAAAAAATAATGTAGTTCAGGGCAGTTGCCCTTGGGGCTCTGTATTATTTCTACTTCCTGGGCAGGCCATCAACTGTCAGCCGCTAATCTATGCTCTTGACCCTACTCACCCTGGGGCAGGAAGTACTGGTGCCTCTTTGTCTCTCAGATGGAGTCACCCAGCCTGGCCAGATCCTGAGTTTCACCTCCAGCTGCACCAATCCATTCTGACCTCTTTCACTAGAATGTCACACTGGCAAGCTAACATTTAAATACACCTGCTCTAAACCTCACCCTCTACAAACAGTAGCTCCTCCAGATAGTTCCCTTTCCCTCCTCCCTGCCATATCGAGCTCTTGGAAGCCTTGTCCACAACTGCTACCTCCACTTCCTGATCGAGTCACTCCAAGTAGTCTTCAATTCTTTAAGCCATTCTCAACAACCCACATCTTACCAGAACCGAAGGTCACCTGCCCCCCCATCCCCCACCCCCCACCCCCGCTCACTTTGCTGGACATCCAGGACAACCTCTTCTAGCTTTCCTCTCAGCAAACTGGGCCTGCTTCCTCAGTGCTCTGGCTGGCTTTCTCTTCTACCAACTATAGAGATGCCATCATTTCCTAAGAACAAGTTCTCTTTCACACTCACCCCGTGCAGCCTGATGTATTACACACAGTTGCTTGACACAATGATAGTTTTATCCCATTTCCACATTTCTATTTATCCCGTACCTGGTTTTCTCTCCACTAAGATATTCAAGTTCTGTTGCTTTTGTTTGTTTGTTTGTTTGTTTGTTTGTTTGTTTTTCGAGGCAGGGTTTTACTGTATCCCTGGCTGTCCTAGAACAAGCTCTGTAGACCAGCTTGGCCTCAAACTCAGAGACCTGCCTGCCTCTACCCCTCATTCTGGGACTAACGGCGTGCGCCAGTACCACCCATCTTACTCCTGTCATTTTCTTAATGCCTAACACTCTCGAGCAAACCAAAAGGAAGAAGATGGCAGAGAAGGAAGCCTAAAAACACAACTCTAACTGGAAAATATCACAACTTTTAGGACAAAGCTAAGAAGGAATTTTTCTAAAAATGTAAAGTTAATTTGATATAACTTGTGAATTTTTCAGTAATTAAAACTAATTTGCCAATTTAATTCCACATTTGCAGCATTTAATAAGAAAGACTTACCCTGAAGAGCAGCCCTGCCAAGCTCCGGGCAAATGAATCCTGTACAAGCTTATCCTTTGGCTTCTGCATGACGGCTTCTGTTATCCTGAGAAGGATTTGCAACATCTGCTCCCTGGGCCACCCAAAATAAAAGCTCACATAAACAATCACATCTCCAAAGCACTTTGTAGGTATGAGATCTCTGCAATCAGCAGTACATATTATTTGGAAGTATTAAAAGTCTAGGTTCCAGTCAGAGAATAGGCGTCTTATTTTATCACCATAAACTACTGTATGTTACCACAGTTCCACAAACATGCTTTCCACATTCATGCCAACTGGCAGGATGACCTTACACACATCTTCCCCGCCTGACATTTCTCCTTGCAGGAAGGAGGACAAGGTGGTTTTCTCCAATTTTGTCATCACATTGGGGCACTCACTGAGGGAGCAGGTGAGCCAGTCTGAATTTATATGGTACCCTACCATTCTCCATCATTACGTTAATTAACCTAGGTAGTTTCCCATCTGCCTTTGGGATAGGAAAAAAAAAAAACTGGCCCTCTGGGTTTTAATATGAGGACACAGGCAGTCAACACCACTGCTTGACTATGGTTCCTGCAGAAGAGAGGAGGGGTTTAGAAAGGTCATGACTGAACACTGATGGGCAGAGCATTTGCGCCTGGCAGATCCTGCTTTTGCCAACAGTGCACACCTGGGATGGCTGCAGTCACCATAGCTCAGTCACCATGTGCTACTATAGTCTTACAGAAGAGGGCTTTAATTAACATAGTACTGCTAATATGACAATCAGTGTTTAAAACAGCAGAGGATCTTTTTTTTTTCTTTCTTACATAGCCAAGTTGTATTTCTCATATGCTTGTACTCCATGGGGATGGAGAACACACTATCTTTTGTATAGAGAGGAAGTCCACTCATTCTAAGGGAATCACTCTGGTTCCTGTAGGGTTTGGAGCTCTAACCATTTGTTTACCTTCACTACCTTCTTCTTGCTCTTCCTACTCTCTAGTGAGAAACAAACAAACAAAGAATACGACAAAGCAACGTGGTCCAGATCAAACAAAGAGATCTGTAGAAAGTGATTTCTTTTCTCCTGTTTCCGTAAATAGATGATGCACATCTTAGCCTTCTGGTGGTATAATGACCTCCGAGGATTTGCTCTGGGTTCTCTTGCTATCTGGCTCCGTTGGGCTTTAGTCCCAGGTTTAATTATTTGGTAACACCCACTGTCCAGCAACTATCCCATCTGGTTACTTGTTTTGAACTGTCAGAGATCTGACATACAGAGGAGGAAGGCAAGTGTACCACCTGATCTAGAAACCTGTGTACAGTGCAGGACAGAAAGTCTGAAGAGAAAAAGTGGGAAAAGCAATGACAGAGCTGGAAGCGTCCGTCCTGCCCCTCGGCCAGGATATCCAGGCTCCTGTCACACTGGGGCTTTGACTATTTAATGCACTGCTATGTGCTCACAGTAGATGTTCAGAACTTAATGACAAGTGGAAAGAAAAGAAACAGAGAGGTAGGGAGGGAAAGGAAGAAAGAAAGGAGAGGAGGACAAAGGGGAGGGGGAGCATGGGGCATTTGAATTTAAATATGTAGAAAACCAGGCAGCAAAACGTGCCCCCTGTCTATGTTCTACTGTGTTTAGTTACTGTTTTTATTTCCACAATTATCCTTTTATATGTTTATCTGGAAATCTCTAAATTACTAAAGAAAAAAAAAACAAGTTGCTTTATTTTACTTCTTAGCATTATAAAAACTATAATACTATGCAATGTATACAAAATTCATAGTTTTCTAAGAAACCAGAAAATACTCTTCACACAGCTGCGGTACAAGGAGCATCATCCAGCTGAAAGCACTTCTCATAGGGTCATTCTGACGGCTGTGATACTGGACTGGGTCTCCATCACACTGTGCACCGCTGTAATGTTTCCAAACTTAGCAGCTACTGCACTGGGTAGAAATACTAATTTAAAAGACCTTGTATTTACACTTTCAAATCCCCATTTTGATACTTGTAATGTCATATTTGTGAACTTGCTACAAGGTAAAATTCTTCTGGGCCCACCCTTCTCTCCTCTTGGTGGCCTGTGGCTTCTGACAGCTCACTCTTGCCTTATTGTTAGGGCTTCTCACCCACTGTGGATAGACACCTTGTACAACACCAATAGTGCTGGCTCTAGGACACCTATAAGACAGGTGTGGTCCTGGGAAAATTCCCAATACAGAAGGAGGTCACTGCCACAGGACCTCAGTGGCCTCCAAGCCCTAGAAGCTGAGAGAGAAGGGCACATTGCAGGTGGCTAAGTGAGATGAGCACACCCAGGCGGACCTGAGGGACATTTCTAAGACAGGCTGCAGGTGAACACATTGGGAATAAGGGAATCATGGCTCAGGGCTTCTGCTCTCTCACTGAGAACACCGAGGGCAATGTGGACACTGAGAGACAGGCATGAGAAACATCTAACCCATTTTACACATTACACAAGTAATAGTAAAACAGCGAAGGAAAAAGGGAAGGAAAACTCAGGACACACTTTGACTATTCTTTCCTGTCACTTCGACTACACATTATTTTTAAAAATTATTTTAAAATTTTTCCAAAGTGGATTCAAAATAAATTTACGTTTATAGCACTTCAGGACAACTACCAAACTTGCTCTTATGAAGAATCATATTGTAAAGCACATACCACTTATCATAAAACTCTCTGATAAGAGGTTGAAATGAGAAATCCACTACTGAGTAATACAACGCTAACTCCTGTACATGAGTGTTTTTAAAAGACAATAATGAAAATAAACGAACTGCCCAAGTGCTGGTCCTTTCCTTGCCACATTTCACAGAAGCTAGCCCCAAAGGGTTGATGTTCGCCTTACTGCCAGTTTTAGAAGACATTTGGTAACTGGAAGCCTTAACACTTGAATTATACTGAGAAGCAAAGACAGCTGTTTTAAGATGCTAATCTGAGGTAAACTTACCATGTCTTCTGATTCATTGTGAGTTCCATTATCATTCGCCGAAAAATAATCAGGACAGCTTTACAGGCATCTACTTGTTCTCTCAGGAGCATGGGAACTTCAACACATGGTTCCAGCAAAAAGACATTTGCAGCATTTGTAAGAAAAACCTTAAAATCAACAATTTTACATTAGAAAATACAATTAAGCATATACAGGTGAGGAAATTTTGCCTACAGATGATCTTACCTTCCTTGTACCAGTGAACCCTTTTGGGTTACTTCCACAGACTGTCTGCATACAGCAGATGACACCAATACATGGTCCAGGAATTATGGCTCACCCTTAGGACTGCCTAGTATACACCTAGGAGGCCTTTCACTGCCATTCCATATACACAGTGTTACTTTAGCCATGAATCATAAAATATTTGAATTTGTTATATCTTTCAACAGTAACAATAAAACAACAACAATAATTAAAAATAACAAAAACCAAGACCACTGTATCAGGGTGGCAAGGTCTGGGATGCAAAAGTCACAGAAGAGACCTGTGGCTGGACAACAGCGCTATAACTGTTTGTCCAAAATAAATTTAAGTCATCAAGTTGGAGGAATAAGAATCTATAGGAACCCATGCGATGCTGAGAGAAGCTCACAGCACAGCACATGAACCCTGCGTCCTGGTGGAATATTATTAGTGTCCTTGAGAGGCATAAGAACTGAGGAGTGGTGGACCTGGAAACATACAATGCCACGTGGTCATGTTGCACCTTCTAGAATCAGGCCTTCTCTTTTTGCAAGTGTGTCTGGGGTGTGTGTGTCTGGGGTGTGTGTGTGTGTGTGTGTGTGTGTGTGTGTGTGTGTGTGTGTGTGTGTGGTGTGCTGCTGCTGCTGAGGGGATGGGGGCTGAACATATGGGCACGTGCATATAGAGACCTGAGAAGCTGACATCACCTATCTTCCTCAATCCTTCTCCATCTTATATACTGAAGCAGGGTCTCCCACTGAACTCAGAGCTCACCTTTTCCTTGTCTGTCCAGCTAACTTACTGCAGGGATTTCCTGTCTCTGCCTCCCTGGCACTACGATTATAGGTGGGCTGGACAGCCCACTGGCTTCTAGAAACTCCAGCCGTCACCATAGTGTAGTTTTGCCAGCTGAGCCATCTCTCCAGCCCCAGGACTTTGTTTAATAGGAGAAATCTATTATGTAGCAAGAAACAAGAGTCTCAGCAAATTCTTACGATAAAAGCATAGTACAAGAGTCAGCTAGCTACTCTATGCTCTGCCCCAGATCTCTGAGGTCCAGGGTCTCTGTTCGGTGGCAGTACAGCTGACTAGGGTCCTCAGAGAGTAAATTACCACAGTGAAAGAACATGGCAGCATTCATAAATAAGAGCACTGACTGCTCTTCTAGACGACCTAGATTCAATCCCCAGCACCCGCATGGAGGCTCACTGTAACTGTAACTCCAGTCTCAGATAATCCAATGTCCTTTCCTGGCCTCCTGTGGGCACTAGGCATGCTTGTGGTACACAGGTATACATTTAACCAAAAGACCGTACACATAAAATAAGATAAAATAAAATAACATGAATCAGATGGGTTCTATCCATCTGTTCACATACCCTTCTGTGGGTCTCCTTCAGATTTAGCAGTATAAGGACCGAAGCTGTGGGAACAAACCCAGCTTCTCTGGCTTTTCAGTGCAGGAAATTCCAAATAAAATTCATAGGTTCACCAGACAGCTTCAAATCACATACTCAAAAAACTGATGACAACTTCTAAAACTTAACCTTTATATGAATGCCCCAAATTTGTAGGGAAAAAAAATCACTACTAGAAAAAAAAATTACAAGGTGAATTTGAATAAAAAAAAAGAGAGAACAAAGAATTTCTGGTTAAAAAAAAACTATAGCAGTTTTGGTGACAGTGTTTTTATAGGAGTAAACCACAAATAACATTATAACACAAAGCCTTTTAATTTCATGTGTTTTCTTGAACTTAAAAATTCTGCCCATTCCCAATTCAAAGGAAGTTTTCGTATACTCCACTTTTACTTTTAATAATAGCTTCAAAACACCAACACAGGAATACCTATCACTGTATTGGCATTGGTTAAGGTAACAACAACCAAAGTTATTATGTCCAAACCACTCTGCCGAGCAGCAGTAGAAAGTGCTATCTTATCAGACCTCCATCCAGCCTCTCTCCGCTGAGCAACCACTCAAGAGACAAGTCACTGAATACAAGGAGAACAAAAGCAAATTAAGTCCTGTTGCCTCTCAAGCTGTAGGGCTACAGTATGACTGTGGTTCAAATGAAAGGAGAGAGCCACAGGACACAAGGACCCCTCCAAGTATCTGTGTCAAGGTCACAGTCTACAAATAGGAGATGTAGCAAATCTCTCTGAGTTACATGAGTAAAATCATCTTTATTCTCTAAAATTTATTCTATTTTATTCTCTCTCTCTCTCTCTCTCTCTCTCTCTCTCTCTCTCTCTCTGCGTGCGTGTGTGTGTGTGTGTGTGTGTGAAAATCCAAGTAACTATTCAGATGTGCTCAGAAGATACTTTCACAAATCATATACATTTCGGAGTCACTGTAAAATAATCCTTCTCAAAAAGACTGAAACCAGTTTCATGTCTTTTTTAACTAGAAAAAATATTTTCCATTTGTAAGTGGGAAGAAAAACTTAAAACTTAAGGCCTCTTCAGTGCCTGGTGCTCAAAATATCAGTACATTTCATATGACATTATTCTAAGTAAATGAAATGTTCAGAGCGCCTTCTCCACCTGGCTGTCCTTGTATCCCGAATGGCGGCATACCTGCAACATAGCTTGGGCCCCAGCTTTCACATTTGTGTTGTCCTCCTCTGTCACACACCCTCTGCTCATGGCACTTGTGAAGGAATACGTGCGTCCCCAACTGGATGACCGTTTATGACCAGAACTTTCGGATGAGACCTTCAGAAGACAATAATCCATTTACCAAGTAGGGAGAAGCATAAGTTTACATACTTGGTTCCTCTCTCTCTGCTTAGTACACCCCCAGCATCCAAGGTGATCTCACCCTTAGCATGGACTGGAAGAGCCAAGTTTGCCTGATGCTGGGACACAGAAATCAGGCCTCTACACAAAAAAATTAAACTTGTTTATTGATTGATCTGACTTCAAAGCTAGGTACTAAAACCATTTCACCAATATTAAAACATCAAAATAACAGAATCAGTACAAACATTTATGTTTTAAATCTGTGGCTAAAAATTTTAAATATTGAAAATTAATTTAATCAGGAACATAAATATAATTTGGGTTTCTTCTGGTCTTGGGATGTTCTGTGCTGTCACTTTACATTTATTCAGGTCTGAGTCTGGAAGAGGACAGTGCCTTCTGCAGGAAGGCCGCACGTGGTGCTGCTGACACACCAAAAAGGCTTACTCTTTACATGGTAATTGTTTCAAATATTTAATACAGATTTCTTCTGGACAGTTAACTGCAAAAGACAAGTCTGGCAAAATAGTCTATGTTTAACTTTTCCAACAACTACTTATTTAAATGAGTCAAAGCATCAGCTTTTCAGTCTCATAGAGGGAATTGTAAAACGTGAGAAAGCAAAACAGTGGCATCTAAGAAAGTACCCATGTGCGTGCGTGTGCATGCGTGTGTGTGTGTGTGTGTGTGTATATGTGCGTGCGTGTGTGTGTATGTGTGCGTGCGTGTGTGTATGTGTGCGTGTGTGTGCATGCATGTGTATGTGTGTGTGCATGTGTGTGTATGTGTGTGTGCATGTGTGTGTGCATGTGTGTGTGCATGTGTGTGTATGTGCGTGTGTGTGTATGTGTGCGTGTGTGTGTGCATGCATGTGTGTGTGCGTGCATGTGTATGTGTGTGTGCATGCCTGTGTGTGCATGTGTGTGTATGTGTGTGCGTGTGTGTGTATGTGTGCGTGTGTGTGTGTGCATGCATGTGTGTGTGCATGTGTGTGTGTGCGTGTGTGTGTGCGTGTGTGTGTATGTGTGTGCGTGTGTGTGTATGTGTGCGTGTGTGTGTATGTGTGTGTGTGTGTGCATGCATGTGTATGTGTTTGTGTGCATGTGCATGTGTGTGTGTGCATGTGTGTGTATGTGTGTGTGCATGTGTGTGTGCGCGTGTGCGTGTGTGTGTCTCCTAGGCTAATTGTAAAGGGGACATCTGCCCACCAAAGACGGAGCATGAGTGCTGCTTCTTAGGCAGGTCCTCAGAACTTAACAACCTGAGAGTGTCACCTAAGGGCCAGCCTTATGGGCAGGGTAGGACCCTTGACTGAGCTGGTCTACTTTGCCAAGATGTGTGTACCTCAACTCAGAGGCCAGGTGATAACATTACCTCCTTGGAGTCAGTCTCTGAAAGTCCTAATTTGTCAGCATCTTCTTCAGCAACGTCCTTTTTATCTGGTTCTTCCATGAACACAGGCTTGTTCTGCAGGATCCATTTCCTGTACACCTGAACTACTTTTCTTGTTATAGATATCTCACAGGAAGGCAACAAAAATGCCTGAAAAGAAAAGAAAAAAAACAAAAAACAAAAAACCTCTTTCATGCCATGCAAACCCGGAATCACAGACATTTCCATCACCCACTTCAGAAACATTTAACTGGTACAAACCACAGACATACTTTTGTACACACCCCTTATCTGAAGAACAAGGACATCTTCATAATTAGCCCAGAAGAACAATGAAGACTCACAGATCCTTCTATCTTCCAGGGAAGTATTTTAATTGTCTATATATAAAATAATTATAACTAAACTTGTAAGTTTTCTCAAAAAAAAAAAACAGAAACCATTTGTAAAGCAATAGAAAGACTGTGGTGGGAACTGTGGCTGCTTTTATCTGGCTCAGGGGAGCCATGCTGGGGTTGGAACTGGCCCTGGAGGAGTAGAAATCAAAGGCTGCTAAAAGCACAGCCTCTTCTTGCTTGTTTTGCCTTTTTCTTCTGTTTCCCCCATCTTCCTTCCATCCCACCTTTGTTCCTTCCTCCCTACTTCCTTCTCAGACAGTTTTCTACATTTATCAGAACACCAAGTACAGCCACTTGGAAAACTGTGCACATTTGTCAGAACTTAAGCAACCACAACAACACCCTTCTGTGTATATGCGCAGGACAGAAGTCAACACTGGCTTCTTTTTCAATTGTTTCACCTTCTTATTTTATCAAAAAAGATCTCTCACTTGGCTGTTTGGCTAGCCTGGCTGATCGAGAAACCACAGAGGTCTTCCTATGTCTACCTCCCGGTGCTAGAAATGCAGGCACAGGGCACATTTTATTACATGGGCACTGGGGATCAGAGCGCTTTACTAAATGAGCCATCTCTTAGCCAGTGAAAATTTTAATATTAAGGAATTTTCTTATGTATTTGTGATTTAATGTGATTAAAACCGAAAAAAAAGAGTTTGAAGAGGAAATGCATTTGTCTTTTGCTTCTCAAATTTAGGGCCTATTTCTATATGCAAGGTGGGCAGGAAGGACCCTACCTACTCCACACTCAAATGACGACTTTTCAGACCAGACCACTGAGCCCCACAGAACCAGAGATCATTCCCAAGATTACAAAGTTACTTCCCAGACTTGTTTTAATACACCCCTAAGTTTCATAACCAAGAACCTAAAGATAGGCAGCTGTCACTTCAACATCAGTGCACTAAGATACAGAAATGCCCAGGGTGGCAGCCAGAGCACACCAAATTCTAGAACACAGAGTTAGCGTTATCAAAAGATTACAAAAACTGAATGAGTCAGTATTTTGCCATGTAACTCAATAAACACAAGACATTAGGACAAAATACATGCTGTTTCATTCGTTCTTCCTGGATTTTAAAGAAATGATCACACAAATAAAATTGAGAAATTTTCACAGTGATGCTGTCAGCAGTAACTATATTTGCTTTATTGCATATTTCTTGTCAACCCACTCCTCTAGCTTTCCTTATGTTTCTTATGTACTTTGTTGGCCCAGTCAATCTATACACTTTAGACTATCGCTGAAGTCTGGCACCTGCTTACTGTACATTATTTAGAAAAACTCTACAAAAAAGGAAATTCAGAGGCTACTAAATCAGTTCTGACAAAATGTAGACAACTGAGCAATCTAAAACTGCAATAAAGGCATAACATATTATCCTCCTCACAGAGAGCAAGGAATAGTTCTTGTATGGGGAAAATTAAGTTATTTTAAAAAATATCTCTATAAATACCCACAACAATGAGATATATAACATACTATTAAATATTATTGGAAACATGTTAAGTCAATTGGAATAAAAATCATAACTTAAAAAGTACACATGATACATGATCCAATGAACAGAAATCTAGATACCAGGTATATCAGAACCTGAAGTAAATTAAATCTGAAAACAAAACAACCCAAATTAAAAGCTGTGTGCATATAGGTTGGGCAGAAGCTAAAGTGAACACTGAGAGAAATACAAGGGAAATCTCTAGAACACATAAGGGAGAAAAGTAAGCAGAGGCAAGAACAGGAAGACAGTGACAAGGTCATAGAGATGCAAAAATGGAACAGAGAGTATGCAAGAATGGCTGAGCTCAGAGAACAAATCCATTGTCATGAGTCACAAAGGCAAGCAGAATAGATACAACAATTTACAGTACAACTGCTAAAACCAAAGGCACCTGAAAACACTAAAAGCAGCCAAAAGGGAGAAAAGAACATTTTCTCCAAAGGAACAAGCTTCATGGTCTGCTGTGACAATCAAATAGAAACCATAAAACAAAAGGCTGAAGTTATTCAACACGCAGAGAGGACATGGCTAGTCCTCTATAGTAAACAGAACATAGCATCCCAAAGTATATACTTCAAACATGAAAGCAAAAGACAGGCATTTTCAGATAAGAAAATCTGTTACCAACAGTCACAAACTAAGGGAAGTACTAAAAATTATCCTTGAGATATAAAGAGAAAGTATCCTAGGTCAGAAATTTGACAAAAAGGGCATTTGTAGAATTCTAAATGAGTAGGGTGTATGTGTGTGTGTGTGTCTCTCTGTGTGTGTGTGTGTGTGTGTGTGTGTTTTCTGAAAAGTATGGTATACATACATGTATTCATTTTATAATATATACTTCAAATATATAGCAGTTCTATAAGCTGAGATGTTGGAGAGACATGATGTTCTCCAGCTTTTAAACAATTGCAGGAGGGTGTAATACCTACCACACATATAAATACTGGAGGAAAAAGGGACAGCTAGCCAAAAAAAAAAACCCTCAGTACAGTTAGAATGTAAAAGGTAAGACTGTTGATGTACATCCAAGAAAAGCAGTTTCTATGTTACACTGAAGTAGAATAAAGCTGTAATCAAAAGACAAGAGGTTGCATAACATTGTATTTAAGAAAAAGTTTTAAAAAAAAAACCACATGGAATTTGTAAGAGGAAATCCAAAGCATATGTACGTTGAGATGTAGATAGTAAAAAGGAGAAAAAAATATTTGTCATGCAGACACCAGAAGACAACATAGTAACACTACACAAGACAGACTTTGAAAACATTCAACTTATAAAATTAGACCATGGCCATCACAGAAAACTGTGGACACAACTAGATGAATGTACTGTGAGGGGTCCAGCCCCAGCAGATACATCTTTAATACAACTCCTACCCATAAGGCTCAGGGAACGCCACTGAAGGAGGATGAAAAGATTGTAAAAGCCAGATAACCCGGAAGTCTGCTTTGAGACTGTATCTTTACAGTTTCAACAAAGCCTGAACAATGACATTATCAACAGCAACATTGATCGACATGGTAGTTTGGAAAGGAGGCAATCTCATGGAGTCCCACTCCTAGATAAAGAACTACAAGGAGTAGCTGCTGAGAGGGAGAATTATCCTTTCCCGGGTGGCTATCAGTTGGAAAAGGAGATGGGAGAGGGAAGAGGGACACAGAGGGGGTGGTGAAGAGAGGATAGATAGGAGATGGGTTATAGAAAGAAAGGGCAACAAGGAAATGATGTCATTAAACCTTAACTTTAAAAATAAATTTAAAAAACCGCAAAAGCTTCTTAACAATAAACTATTCAATTTATAGGAATGCATAGCAACTAAAATGTATTCTGATGCTACAAAGAAGAAAATTTAACTAAATTAATCTGGCTTCGTGGCTAGACTAATCACTAAGTGTGGTGATCACACAGTTGAACAGTCAACTGTAGATCACCTACCAGCTTTGCTACAGAGGACGGCTCTGGCTGAAGTTACCTGGTGGGTTAAATTCTTCCCTCTGTGAAATGTTACACTTCACTGTCTTGCTCAGGGAAATTTGTTCTTTCAGCTGTCTTCCCTGATTCTCCAGAGTAGCTGCTTTTTGGCTACCCTGTGATGAAACATGCCTGCTATACACTTTTGTAACTGCAGAGTTAGCTATTCCTGTGGAAAGGACTTAAAATGGCACGGGACATAAAGCTATTTAATCAGCAACTTTTCTTAAAATTTGCAGAACGAACTCAGAATCTCTGGTGACTTATGGGTAACAACAGTCTGTGTGTCAAAAAAGCAAACTACCCAAAATGCAGAAATACTGTCATTCGTGCCAAATTCAAAGGCCTACCCACCCATGCTCATGCCCAAAATCACTATGTATGGAGCCTTGTAGCTGCAACCCCTCACAAGACGGCTTATTTTTCTAAGACACACAAGAGTCTTCATCTTCCAACTTGTTGCCAATAAAGTGTTGGGTTTTTTTTGTTTTTTTTTTTTCCATCACCTTCTCTCTCAAATGAGTGGTTTCACCAGGGAGCAACGAGACTTGACTTTCTGTATTGTATTAGTCTTTGTTTCTATTGCCATGATAAGCACCGAAACCAAAAGCATGTCAGAGAGAAAGAAGAAGGGTTTAACGCATTCCCGTCACTGTTCATTACTTAAGGAAGTCAGGACAGATCCTCAAACAGGGTAGGAACATGGAGCAGGAGCTGATGAAGAGACCAGGGAAGAATTCGGCTTCTTTGGTTGCTCTGTATGTTTCCCTCAGCATGCTTTCTTATAGATCCCAGGGATGGCCCCACCCATAATGGGCTGGGACCGCCCACATCAATCACTGATTAAGAAAATGCCCAGGCTTGCCTGCAGCTGAATCTTAATAAGCCATTTTCTCAATTAAGGCTCCCTTCTCTAGTTTGTGCATGCAGTTATGCTGCAACTGATGCTTGTGCAAAAATACTGCAAATGCTCAGACTTTCAAAGGAAAAGGAAGGAACATCTATAGCTATAGCAGGATACTCTCATTAGACAGAAAACACACAACACAGAAGAGAGCTGGGAGAGAAGCCAGCTATCTCAGGCCTGCTCATTAGACTCCGCTTCAACCTGTCCCAGTTTTTAGCCCTGTCACTCTGAGGTCTGTGCAAGATCATTTCTTTACCTGATTTAGTCTATCTTCTGCTGCCTCCGTTCTGCTATTAAGACTATATACACTGAGCTTTTCTTCTCTAATTCAATAAACATCCTGATTATTACTATTTTTCATTTCCAATTCTCTTTTCTCCTCTTCTAGTATGTATTTATTTGTGTTACAACTTCTTGCTTACTGCAAAAATTATTGTTTTTAAAATGTTAAATGTACTCATGCCAAAGCTTCAACTTTAGAACCCAAGTCCAAAGTCCTTATAAAGTCTTCCTGGCTCTGATTCGTACAGTGAGAAAGGCTTGGCTTACAAATTCCTAAGGGTAAGAGAGACCTAGGATTGTTCTACTCAGCTAATCTCTGGCCACATGGACAAGTCAAAACAAACAAACAAATCCACACTCATTATTTTTAAAGAATTAGAGAGAGAGCGAGAGAGAGAGAGAGAGCAAGAGAGAGCGCGCGCGCTTTGGGATACCTTCCGGAAGCTACTCAATCTCACACACAGTGTGACAACATCCAGCGCAGCTATGGAACCAAGGTAAAAAGACTTGCTAAATACAAAACCAAACAAGCCTATGCAGTATGAATCCTAATCAATTTCTGATAATGATGCATTTAGTGACTTACTTAGTTTTCTGAGACAAGGTTCCATGTAGCCCAGAGTAATGTCAAACTAGCCATGTAGCTGAAGCTTGGATTAAAGTCCTGGTCCTCCTGCTGCCACCTCCCAAACACTGGGATGACAGCTTCTAATCACTGTTCAGAGGTACACTTCTCCTTCAATGCTTCTTCTGTAATGTAGTAAAACTGGCTAGCCATAAAATGCCACATAAAATTGATCCCAGATGTTGCTGTGTCCTGCTCAGGAACAAGCCTGCTGCAAACCTCTGGCATCGCTCGACAGCAGCCCGTCCTGATCACTTCCTTTTCTTTCCCTCGCTGCTCATTCCTGCTTTCTACTTCAGCAATTCCCAGCTCTTCCTTTCTTACCTAAGTTGTGTTATTCCGGGGTCCTGGATGAAGACTTTCTCTCCTTTACGCCCGCCCTTTCTCATCCAGCTCTTTTCTCTTATGACACACATTTATATACATACATCCATTCATGTCACGTAACAACATGGGGAAAGTACATCTCTCTGAAAGCGCCTGTGGGCTATGTGAGCACTAACGCTCGGAACACTGGGTTCATTAGGTCTACCCACCAACCTCCAAGCTGAGTTTGCTATGGGAGCGTAAAAGTATTTTTGAATTTTCCTTTGTTATACAGATGAAAAAATAATGTGAATCAGAAAAACTTGTCCCAAACTACAAGTAGGACTGGAAGGGCCATTATTTAGTTCTGTAACTTGGGCCCAACCATCAATACTACTGCTTACCATGTTGTAAGTAGAACCATAATGCTACAGTTTGCATCTGGAATACGCCAATCTTCCCCTAAGTGCATTCGTGACTTGCTCCTGGCTTGGCACCACAAGGAAGTGGCATAAACTTTAAGAGGTGTGATATAGTGGGATATTACAGGTCATGGCAGGGTGTGCCCTCAGAGAATTGTAGGATTTGAATCTCTTGATCTCTCCTTTTTGCACCCATCCATGAGGTAAATGGGCCTCATCTGCTTCCTGTTTCTACTTTAATATGCTGTCCTGCCAGAGTCCCAGAGCAACAGGACCAAGTGACCCTGGACTAAGACCCTTGGAAGTGAGACAAAATACACCTGTATTTAAACTGACGCCCCTGTGCATGTGTTAGAGCAATGGAAATCTGACTAACAAGAACAAAGATGCCATCAACTGTATGCCTGCATAACACACACTGACCTGTCGAAATACTTCATTCACAAAATTCACGTAACCGCGTGTAGACAGGAGGATCCGCTGCACCATTTCATACACTGTCCGATGCTCCTCTTCAATGCTACAGAGACTGGAGTTGCTGAGTCTTCGGTCGGACAAGGTGCTACTGTTAGAATGGCTTTTGTCCTGCTCTGTGGCCCCGGCACCATCCAGCTCTGGCACCTTTTCTTGTATTGCACCACCACCAACAGTCTGGAAAATGTCATCACAGGGCTCAGCAATCCACAGCCTCACTCGCCAGCACCTAGCAAACTGGGTCTTACCTGGCTCATTACCTTTGGGGTTTTGTGAATGTTGCAGGACTAGAGAAGGAATGCACAATCTCATAAATGTAAGCACGTGCTCTGCCACTGATCCACCCCTCCTCCCAGGGCTTGCCTTGTTTCCAAGTACTCTGATGACCGCCAGTTATACAGGGTATTGTACGCTGTCCATCAGCAGTGGCGTCAAGCATGGACACCTAAACCTCTACTTACCAATTTCCTAATTAACCAAATAATCCTTCCTGGACTCAGTGACTTTAACAGGAAAACTACTAAGTTATTTCAGGAAAGAGGACTGTGAAACCCTGTCAGCTAAAAAGTTTAATTTGCATTTGTGAAATCACAGAATAAGTTAATGTGTAAGTGCAATGTATGCCATCATCGCATCAGGGTTCTATACTTACACACTTACTCTACTGTCACAGAGGTGTGAAAACTTGGGAGGCTGCTTATAACAAAAGTGTAGAGAATCACCTGGCCCAGGCTCAAAAGGCTAGCAGTTAACATTTTCCATTTCTTAAAGCATTGCTTTTGGAGGCCCCAGTGGCCAGATAAGAAATCCAATGTCTTGTTAGTGAGATAGCACAGACTGGTTCCACAGAAGCCAGTTTTCTCTCCAACTAACACTAACAGGCTTGTGGATGAAGTCACCTCAGATCCTCCAGACCAACCATTCACCAGATAAAGATCACCTCCCAAGAGCCCATGAAATACATCAGAAGTCTCAAGTCAGATCCTATCCCACTAAGTAAAAACAAAACATAATGTTAAGGGGTTCTGCTGTCAGACGCTAAGTTTTGAGGTGGTTTTATGAATTGACTAGTATGCAGAGTTATGCTGCATCAGTGAACATAGCTCCATTCCAAGAAGATTGCCTAGCACTGGCTGTACAATTGTGAGGAACGGGCTCTAGAAGATCTGGCTTCCATGCACTAGGATCGATTTGAATTTGAAGCTGTTGTTGGCATGGGACCATCCTGAGAGTCAACGCAGAGACGATGTTTAGTCCTCCGGTACTTACAGAAGACTTAAAAGTGAAACAAGCAACCTACCATGACCAGGCCAGCACTGCCATGGCTCAGAGAACTACACACTGCCACTTATTCCTTACCTCAATCTCCCTGCCACCCTGGTGCCCTCTGAACCACTCTGCCTCTGCAAGGTTCAAGAACAGAGAGTCCTAGAGCAGGAGTCAACCGACACATATTTAACATTCTCCAGTTGTCAGCTTGTATATATCACTGTTGTCTCCACTGGCCTGTGGCTCACTGGGAGAACTGTCTCAGAATTAGTAAAAGTGGTTTTATTCATATAACTAACGAGTTATGCAAGTAAACACGCTCAGCTGCCTTGCTGTCTCAATGTTTTTTAAATCCCTGGTAGACAAAACCAAACTCACAGAACTAACTGACCACAGACTCCAACCTCTAAAAGTATGAACCAACAGTAAATTGTTTTAAGTTGACTATTTCAGGTATTCTTGGCACAGTGACAAGGAGCCAACTAACAATGGAACCAGAAAGTCTGTTAGGCCCAGAT